>NC_132798.1:1202500-1502500 GCF_048594095.1 Paramormyrops kingsleyae | reverse complement strand
TATCATCTTTGTATTACACTTTTTGAATTAACATTTTTATCATAAATATACATTTAATCTCTAATTTGAGCAAAATTACTTCAGATTTGAAATTAATCAGTGGCATTAAAATCTGAGAAATACCACCACCAAATTTAATATTCAATGTCATGTTTCTTTAAAGTAACAGCAAATAAACATCAGCCTAATAGCATAACCACCTGAGAAATGTTACTTTATTCATATTAGAATACATGGATCTGTGCGCCCTAAAGCGCCTCTAGTCACATAGTCGGTATTCCTATATGGATATTTAGATAAGCGTTTCGTTTGGTGTTTATTATAAAAACATGTCTGCAGTGTTTAATTTATGACATCAACTTGCATGGATGCGGAGAAAGCATGAGATGAGAGCCAAGAGAAGAAGCTGGACTCCACATGTCTGCAAAAATGGGGGAGGGGCTCCAGAGTCCTCCAGTGAGAGCGAAACAGCGCTTTATTTTTGGGAATGTGACTGACAGACTATAGGGATTCTGAAAATTAAAAGGGACTATAGAGAGAGAGACAGATAGATAGAGAGAGAGACAGAGATAAAGAGAGAGGAAGGCAAGCTATGAGATGTGAGAAGAAGCAAATATATGAATCGTCACTTTAACTAAGAGAAGGGAAAGACCTGGCTATGAGTCACTACTGGTGACCTTTGACCCACGAGAGGGGCAGGGTGTCTCTTCTGCTTCAGGAAGATCAAACGCCTCATTGGAAAAGCAGCTCTGGCTCTGTGGGACATCTGGCACGCAGACATCAGTGAGAAGGATACGTTAGATAGGGGGCGTTGAATGTCAGGGAAATGCGGGGGGTTGTTCCACATGATTTAAATGTGCCATCCTTGGGAACCAGCGGAGAGATCACAAATGGGAGGGCGTGTCAGAAGCCCTTCCGGGAGCTGCAGCTTCGCGCCGACTCCCGACGTCTCCCCTGCCTCCCCTGCAACGAGTCGGGAAGAGCCCCTCCCGATTTTTCCACCAATGGCAACCCCTAGCATTTTGATTATCTCTTTTTGGTTGAAGGTGGGAAGGGAAACGAGTGCAATGAGGCTGTGGAATTTTGGGTAGTGATGGAGGGGATTGGGGGCGGTTCTTTGATATGACTCAGACTGTGGAATGGAAAGTTGAAATGAGGCGGTCAGATATCAGCTCTTACTCCTTTTACTCTCAGAGACTATTTTAGAATCCAAGTCCAAAGTTAAATTCTAGGGACATTTTGTTTAATGACAGCTCCTCTGTGTGCAGCTCTTGAATGATGTAACGTATGATTTAAAAAGGCAGGTGGTTTTAATATTACAGCAGCCTACCATTATAAAACAGAGCCTATTACTCAATGTTCACATGTGTCTGGGTAATGTGGCATAATCACTCTTTCCATGTGGATACAAGATTACACTTCTAGTATATCATAACTTTAGGGTGTCGCAGTGTCCATTCCAAAAGTATTTCGGGATTCCGCAATATATTCTGGAATATCACATGACGACACTCTTGGTATGTAATTGCAATTCTGGGTCGAATACAGTCATATAACTTTTTCAGTTGAAGTGGTTGTCATGTCCCGCTTGTCCGATCCTCCCGTGTGCCAAACCCCCCTCGCTACCTTGTGAGGAATCCCCTTGTTACCAGCTGTGTCTAGTCTTGTTCAATGTAGTCTGGTGTATTTAAGTCCCTGTTCATCTTCCCCTATTCCTGTCATTGACGTTGCTACCTGTTTTGCCCCGTGTGCCTGACTATTTCCACAGAAAAACCCTTGTTTCCCCAATAAATCCCTCGCTTCCCCGACTCCCTGGACTCCCGCTCCTCTGTCTCCGCTCCGTGCCCATTTGCCGCGTAACAGAATGACAGGACTCCACAAAAGAACACCTCGCCTCACCGAGGAGGAGTACAGGTACCTCACCTTGGTGGACGAGGTGATTTACTGGCTCCGGCAGCCCAAGGTGAGTGAAGACCTAACTGCCAGAGCCCTTGCTTTCCGAGCAAGGGAGATCCTGGAGCAGATCTCCCCACCCCCTTGTCTCGCACCTCGCGGAGAAGATGCGAGCCAACTTGCGGCACTTAAGGGGCGGAGTGGCAGAGGCCCTAATACGGCAGGTACACCTGGACAGTGGGTTGCCTGTCCCCCCGCCGTCCGGGCAACACGCATACTCCATCACCCCCGCTGCATCTGTTCGGGGAAAAAGGTGGACAGATCACAAATGGGAGGGCGTGTCAGAAGCCCTTCCGGGAGCTGCAGCTTCGCCACCTAACACCTCACTAGCTGCCCCTGGAGCCTGGCTGCGTCGTGGTAGTTCCCCATCTTTCAGGGGAGGCTACTCCCTGGGGCTCTGGCCAGGATTATCCAAGGCCCATCGACCACCTAGCCCAGTCTTCACTAGTCCTGTGTTCCCGTTTCTGCCCCAGCGTCCTGCCCCACTAGTCTCCCTTGCTACATTTCAGGCCCTGATTCCTCCCGTACTGCACCCGTTTTGGTCCCTTCGTCCTCCCCAGCCTCACCTCCTGTGTGCCTAAGTCTTGTGTCTCCTATTGTGTCCAGTGCTGTGCCCTGTCCTGATCCCCGTGTACTGTGCTGAGTTGTGCACTTGTCTTGTCCAAACCCCATGGCCCTGCTTTTGTTCCCCAGGTCTTGTCACTCTGTCCCCATTCTAGGGTGTTCTAGGGTGTCCTCACCCCCTTCGGTGGTGAGGCCTCCTGCCTCTCAGTTGCCGAGGGTCCCTCCTGCTCCTGCCTTGCAGTCGCCTAATGCCTCTGTGGCTCTCGCCTTCCACAGTTCCCTCCTGGTCCCTTTGTTCCTCCTGTTGGTTTATTCCGGGGTGTGTCCCTTCGTTGCCCCCTCCTTGGGCTCTATGTTTCTGTCGTTGGTGTCCCTGTGTCTGTCTGCATTCCCTGTAGTGTCAGTTAGTGTCTTGGTTGTTGCCCTTGTGCCTGTACTGTGCGTCAGTCCTGTTTTCAGTGCCTCATTAATGTTCTTGCCATTGTTTCCCCGGGTGTTGTCGTGTCCCCGGTCTCGTCCTTCGTTTCCTTTAGGCACGCCTGGAGTGTCTTCCTTTGGGGGGGGGGGGGCTCTGTCATGCCCCGCTCGTCCTATCCTCCTGTGTGCCACACCCCCCTTGCTATCTCGTGTGGAATCCCCATGTTACCAACCGTGTCTAGTCTTGTTCAATGTAGTCTGGTGTATTTAAGTACTACCCTGTTCGTCTTCCCCTAGTCTTGTCATTGATGTTGCTACCTGTTTTGCCCCGTGTGCCTGACTATGCTGATGATGAAATCCATGCACGTGGAGCAGGCTTCCACATCAGGGGATACTGAGGTGCTCAGAACCCAGGGTCCATCATCCATGTGTCTGGATAGTTCCAAATCGCATCACTGCGTGTACTGAGCTTCAAAATCCTGGCTGCTGGGACATTTGGAGAATACAGCTGAGTCGCTGACTTGTTTGACTAACAAAATCACCAATGAAATATTACATTTTAAAACTGAATTTAGTTTATTAAGAAGGAATTGGAATCGGCCACCGGAATCAAAAGTACAAAATAATGTCCATTAATTATTAAGATATTATTATAATACATAAAACAACCTTCATAAAAATCAAATGTTGGTTGGCAAAAGTCTTTGTAGAGCAGCTCACTAGAGAAATATCTGGCATTGTAAGATTTTTTATATCATTTCAGATGAATAAGAAATTATAAATAAGTCAATATCACCTAATAAAATGAAACATTTCAGGTTATGAGCCATTATTATAAGTCATTGCTATTATGTTCAATTCCTGCCTTGTTCAGCCAGTTTCCCTATTTGGCCAGTAGGGGTTGCTGGTCACTCTGTTCATTCCTCTGTTTAGCACCTTCACTATCCCTTGTGTTTCCCTCTGCTTCCTGGGCCACCACTGAATGGGCTGAGCGTGTGGTCAAGTACTCAAGAATTCCTCACCATTGTGTGTTTGAGGTTGGCCAGAGGCTATATGCTACATCCCTCTATAGTGAATATTGTAGTTTTGATTTCTAATTTTGCACCTTTGTTCTGATCTTTGCCTGTGTTTAGTTTCATAGTTATGCCCTGTTACCTATGTTTCTCATCTCAGTGTTTGTATCTTTAGTGCTTTTTAATTGTTAATAATCTATACCTCTCCCTTGTTTAAAAATATTAAAATCCATTCATTCGTTCATCATCTTCTCAAAACTTGTGAAGTTGATTGTGTCGGTGAGCCTAGAACCTGTCCTGGGCAACACAAGGCAGGGGGCATCTTGGGCAGGATGATATTTTAACATCTATTTTATGAATAAATATGTGTAGAAACTGGGCCACCCCTGGATCTATGTTTATAGCTACAATGATGTATTTTCACTAAGGTTTTCTGGTTTGGTTTCCGACTCATTTCATCCGTATATATACACGAATATTCTTTTTTGAATGAAGCAAAGCTCATTCTTCACCAAGAACATTATTATTATTATTATTATTATTATTATTGGTTAATAAACAGATTACCTAAAATAAAATAAAGAGTAGACTGTGAAGTAAATGTACATGTCAGTATTTGTAAAGTCAACTTCCATTGTGTTATTGTGACCTCAGTCCTGTATAAATCCTCTATCTTTACTACACTCACGTAGTACTTGTTCTAAGCAGAACCTTATCAAAATGTTTCTCCTTGAATAATACGTTAGCTGCACTTTTGATCACTATCTGACTTTAACTGTGGCCCTGAATCTGAGATGGAGGCAAAATCTGGGCTAAATCACATAAAATGTGATAGCAGTAGTAGCATCAGTAGTAGTAGTAGTAGTAGTAGTAGTAGTAGTAGTAGTAATAGTAGCAAAAATAATAAAGATTTGATGATGCATTTCACATGTTTTCTATGAAGGCAGCTGCCTCTTAATTTTAAAGTGCTTTCCCCTCTGTTGTCCCTGATGGTAAAATCACCCAGAACTCTGCCTTCCAATCTCCCTGGGGATGATGAAGATGATCGTTTTCACCTCACCCTGACAGGGTGCAGGCCGTGTATATTTAGAGTAAAGCTAGGTCTTTTTTTAGCGATTTCCTGATCATGACATATCATCAACGTCACTGATAACCATTTTTAATTTTTTTTTGGGGGGGGGGAGGGGGGGGGGGCATTGTTGCATGTGACTACCTAACATTAATATGCCTAACAGTTTTATGAAAAGTTCCTCAGCACTAATTAGATTAACACCTCACATACGTTTCAATGTTCTATTGCGGCAAAGCTGCCACCACAGAAGACAAGCCGTCACAGGTCCTACTGAAATTCCGACATTTTATGGTTGTGAAATTCCTCTAATATCCTAAGCAACATTGTGAACAGGAATGGTGTCACTGCCGGGTTTGTTGACAACATGGCTGTGTTCTCTTTGTAAGGTACCAGCAGGGGCTGTGTGTTCAAGCTGCTGTTCAGAATGCAGTTGTAGATTCCTCCCTCCAGGATGCCGGGACGGCCCCACATTCCTCTCTTTGGGATATTTGTCTCCACCCTGTGATCCCCCCCCTTCCCGGGATGGCTTCCCCACACACTGGAAAAGTCCTGGACAGATTGTATGATCTATGCAATGCCACACACAGTGCCTTCACGAGCTTTTTCTTGATTAAAAAACAAAATCATTATGCTGATTATATTAAGTGAAAATATTCCTTGAGACTTGAGTTCAAGTTATTTAATTCAACTTATAACTAAAAGTAGAATAAGTTCCACTTATATTTTTATTGTGGCAGAAAATAACTATATTAGTATATGACAAAAAATATCTATCATTTCATGCCATGAATGAGTTACGTATTTAACGTATTTAATTCTTATGTTTGCTGATTATTAACTTGGTTTTGAAAAAAAAAGGTACAGACTGGGTCAGGCTCCCGTAAATTTGTATCCAACATCTAATCCAGTTTCCATTAAACCTTTCTTTATTCACCATCTTGCTGGAAGAATGATGTTACATACGCTTTGATTTTCCTAATAGAGTCTGCCAGAAGGCGCTGGTGTGGAGTGCACGTGCTAACATTTATTTGCCCAAAACCTTTATTTATTACTCTTTGTCGTTTACAGGTTTGGTTGCGTAACCTCCATTTGTTTTTATAAACGCCTTCTTCTACCCAAAAGATTGTTTTTGCACAAAATAACTTTTCTCAGCTTGGTACGGGTCTTTTTTCACGGTAGTGGAAAGCACGGGAGCACGTGCAGGAAGCTATTAAAGCAGTTTCCAGTCTTCTGAGCCTAACTTCCATGCGGAGGTAATGAGGGAATGGCACCAGTGATGTTTTCTCTGCTCTAGCCCTTTTCAGCATGTGTTACGGCTGAACCTCCTTATGGTGTCAGCAGGAGCTGGGGGAGTCATTACCACTGCGGTGGAGTGAATTGAGCAGTTTTTGGTCTTCGCAGCAAAAGTTCCCCTTAATCTCGTTTTAAATAAACATGTACATTTAAAGTGCCTTTAGTTGTAATTATTAGCTAATTGTGGTGTTAGCAGTACACGGTTACCCTCAATTGTTTTTAGGCTCCATAGTCAGTGTCTGCGGGCTGTACAGAATGGCTCATCATAACTGATAAGGAAATTGAGGGAATGGGACGTGGGTCTTCTGCATTGAAATCTTTATCACACAAATTTACAATGGTAATGTAAACCTAATATACCCAGATTACGATTATATAACTTAATAGTTAAATTACAAAAACTTAAGCAAATCAGAGTTCGCACTTCAGTCTTTTTATTTGGATAAATATGCGTATATTCGTTTTGCATCTTTATCTCGTTATTTTTAGTGAATGCGAAAATCTAGGTCTTTATTTAGCTCCAAAGGCATGTGAAACGTAATATGATATGCGCTTAACAATACTCTTGATGCGAACTTGGCGCTTCTGCCAGTCGTAACGCCTCTTTCGAGGAACATTAACATGACTGGCCGGGGTAGAGACGGCTTTTACCGGCAGCTTTCTAATAAGGACCGGTGTGGGGGGGAAGGAGGAGCAGTCGCGGAGGCTGAGAACTTCCAGCAAACTCTTCGCTTCCACGGGCGCCGTCCAATGAGAAATGCCGCCGTGCCGTGTCGACCGCTGTGATTGGCCCCGCTTTCCTGGCAGCTTTCTAATCTCCGCAAAACTTTTCCCCCTATTATTTGCAGGACCCTCCAGTTGCGGAGACGGAGAAGGGACATCACTTATGATCACGGCCAGAAGAGGAGAGAGGGCGAGTGCAGAAAAGGGTGTCCCATCCATGAACTGACGCAGTAACGGAATCCAGGCTGCAAACTTATGGCTGCATCCAAATAATATTTCCCCCCGTTTTTGGATTTTGGTTGCGAATTCTTTCATCATCTGAAGTTGTCTCTTTACTTTAAATATACGTTATCACCGCCGGGGACATTATCGGTGGTCATGGATACCCATATAAGATGGAAAATAAAACGGTGGAAAGACCTATATGTAATTTTATTAATAGCCATTCTTTCTGTAACTTTGCAAGTCAGCTCAGGTAAGTGGTGCCGTAAGAACAACGACTTGATGATCTTCTAAACTTTGTTTTTAAAATGCAATGTCCAATAGCAGCAAAAGTATATTCCTCTTTGCTGGTCACTTGTCTGTTCATAGTGCAAATACTAGTACCAGCGTACCCCGAGGTAACTAGTTTTAAGTTGTCTTTTTCGATTTTGTAGATGCAACGAGGCTACGTTGTACATTGTTAAATTTTTAAGAACAATAAAGATCATTAAAACTCTGCCTTAAAGCAGATCAAATTGAGTTATTCTAAGTTCATTAACAAAGAGTATGTACTGTATCTGACTGGAGGTATTTGGGTTCAACCTGATTTGTTGTGTTTAACGTCTAAACAATAGATGAAACTATACATTAATTTTATTTTAGGTTTATTAAGCGTTTGTTTATTTTCTTGGGTGCGATAATAGTCCCGTTTCCATTTTAGTTTCATGAACGCACAGAGATTTAGAATCCTGCGCCACCTATAGTACCGATTGTTCATAGAGAACCTAGTCCTGTCAAAATAAATAATACGGTTATTATTATATAAACGAAGTTTTAAAATAATAATAATTCAATAAAAGACGAGATCCTTTCTGTTTTATATCAGTTAAATAAATTAGATGCTAAAGAAATCTCATTTTGGTACTTAGGAACTTCATCCGAAATAGCATACACGTTATCACATCTTCTTATGTACTTAATTTTCCTGCCTTTTTGATCACTTTTGCC
This sequence comes from Paramormyrops kingsleyae, assembly GCF_048594095.1. Taxonomy (NCBI): domain Eukaryota; kingdom Metazoa; phylum Chordata; class Actinopteri; order Osteoglossiformes; family Mormyridae; genus Paramormyrops; species Paramormyrops kingsleyae. Next base: position 1,494,256 of record NC_132798.1, on the reverse strand, counting down.
TTAGTTTCTGCAATTTATATGCATATCATGTGCACCCTATAATTTTGCTGAAATGTGAGCGTCCCATTAACAAGAGCATCTTCAGGATCTCTGCACTGGAAATGAGATGTTTTGGATTCTTGTGTGTGTTTTTTTCTTGGAAGAGAGCTTCCTTTGCTACAGCTGTTGTATTTGATAGCTGCTGGTCATATCTTGGCATTTCAATGTCTGATGGCCAAACGAAAGGTAAAAGTGAAACGAACCTCAAGCGGGTCTCAAAACTTCAAACTACTTGAATGCAGCTGGATATTTTGGAAGGAATTACTGAGGAGAATCACCACTTGTGGTCATTCACCACTGACTACTACTTGAATTCAGTGCTAAGACATCTGAACATGTACCGTGTGGGCAGAGTATACAGGGAAGTGGTCACTGTCTTGCGAGGATGCTTTGTAGTACAGATATCTAATGTTTAAAGAGAACATAGTGTGGTTATATGCTTGTGGTTAAGTGCTTAAATGCATTACACTGGCCCAACAAAGAACTGAAGAACTCCCGAAGAACACAGAAGTTTTATTGACAGTTAATTGAAAAATAATTATTTTCTGTCTTTCAGAGATATGTACTGTTAAGTGATTTGACATTATTCATTGAGAAATATAAAGCAATCTCCTTTTTCACACCAAAACCCTTCAGCCCATATGGCTTCTTCTTTCCAGAGCATAACAAAACGAGGAAGAACATAGGTAGATTAATAGATGGATGGATGGATGGATGGATATAGATAATAGATAGGCCCTAGATTGATAGACACAGATAGATAGATAGATAGATAGATAAATAGACAGATAGATAGATAGATAGATACAGACGCTCCTCTACTTACAAACTTTCAGACATATGAATGCTGGGCTCCCGTTTCCTGTCCACAACATCAATTTTTTTAATCTGCGCGCCAATTCCGCCTAGTACGACTTCTGGCCGCTACTCCCGCCGCGCAGCAGCGTAGCGTTTGTACTCCCAGCATCCTAGTTCTGTGTACTTGCATATACCGTTAAAATTATGCTGGTTAACGACTTACAAACATTTCAAGTTACAAACAGCCATTCGTAAGTAGAGGAGTGATTGTAGATAGATAGTCCTAAACATGCACTTGGCTAAAGGTCTTGCCTTTATGGTTGCTTGTTGGCACTGGCAACAAACATTGAACAATAAGTTTAATTTTGAATAAAACCTGAAATCTAGAATCAAGGGGTTGACAAAAATCAAACATAGCAGACATTTCATGAAATAATTCTTGTTTTGTTTGTAAAGTGTTTGCAACAGGACGTGAAATTAGATATGTCAGAACTATATGATGGTCCTTCTGAGGAGAAACTATATATCTATATATATCATTCATGGAATTTGATTAAATTGACTGGCAGGAAGCCAGAATGTGTAGAAAAATTATTTGATGATTCTACATGAAAAACATGTTAGAAACCTGAGTCATTTAAACAGGTAACTATATGTGCATAATATTTATAGTTTTCTCTTATAAAGATTATATACCAATATTATGAATATTCTGTCTCATACACGGTGAATGATATATTACACATCATGCTCATTTTTATTTTGCAAATGATAACTCTTTGCTGTAAGTCAATTGAGCTTACATACATTTGTTATAGAAGTAAATACATTTTAACTGGTAAAAACTAGAATTGTGAAAGGTTGTGTGGGCAATAGGTTACCAATCCCCTTCAATTCAGAATTACTAATTGGTGAAATAGGCAACACGTTATTTTTACATGTTGGGTAATTAATGGAAGGCACACATGCAAAACTCAGGGCTAGCGAGAGGGGCACTTTCTCTTTTTATCTTCCTGTAGAGCAGATAGTAAGAGTTGCAGTCCCAAGGGGATGACACCTGGTCTGCTTGAGAGCCACTGCAAAGTGAAGCTCTAACGTCATCAGTATCTCTATCCAGGTCTGACTTTCCCAGCAGTGCTGAGTGGTGCTGAAGTCAAAGGGGCTTGAGCAGCCACCTGCAGGACATTAGAGCGCATTCATGCCTGCAACAACAGCATGGCTTCTATTGCGAGGAAGAATTCTCGGAATTTAATTTAAAGGTGCAGAGGGACCGATTTGACAAAATATCCATTCCTCTTAAGATCTGGTACAGGATAACATGCTTAATTGTATTCTATATAAGGTAAATGCTATGATGAAATCAGTGCGGGGGGGGGGGGGGGGGGGGGTGTGTGTGGGGGGGTACTGCTTGGAACATTCAGCATGCTGATAAAATGCGACGCCATGCTTCTCCCCCATGACTGCTGTTTATTGGCATGCAGTGTAAAATGAATGCAGCTTTTGATGAGTTGCAGAAATCAGGCAGAGATGCTCATAGTTCCCCAGTGTAACGTAAACCCTTCTCTGCGACGTCATCCTCACATCGCGCATCGGTGAGGGAGCAGCGTGTCACAGTGCTTGCTCTGTATTTAACCTCTTGGCCAGGATCACAGTTGGCCGGGGTCAGTTTAGTTTGCATAGCTGATATCTATGACATAGCTAATGCATATTTTATAGTGTGGTTTTATGGATCACTATTCAAATGTTGTAAATAAAAGAGATCCCCAGAACCCGACAGTGTCCTTTTCTAGCAGAAATGCGCTGACGCACTGGAGAGTTCAATGCCAGACCATATGCTTTCCTCAGATATACTTGGAAAACATTCTTTGAATACCTTGTATAGGAGGGGAGGGTCCCCCTGATAGGCTCAGCATCAGTGCATTTGGAGGGATTTGACAGGATGGTCAATTTTTTTCAGCAGAGAAAGATTACCCAAAGAGGCACTGACCATCCTTCATGCCACAGTCTCATTTCATACACATCTGGATCTGATATGTGCCATTGTGCTGTGTGTTTGTTCCAGAGGAACCTCAGTCCAGATGTTTTTTTTGTCTTCTGGCAGAGCATGGATTGTAAAATAAAATGCTATTTAATTTCAAATTAAAATATAGTTTTGTTTCTTTTTTTGATTAAGAAAGGCTTGGAAGATAGCATGCCCTGTTAATTAATTTTCCAAAGATTTAATGGATTTCTTCTATTTGTATTTGAACTGGGCTGTTTCTGAAGATTCTGATCAAAAGTTAATGCTAAATCCAGATATAGGAATATTTCCAGCTCTAGAAGGTTTTCCTTTACAGACTGGCTACAGTTAAAGGCAAAGTACAGAGTGATTTCATTCACATCCTGAGTCTGGCCTTGGCCGTGTTTGGCTGGTGTTTTCGGTTTGGCTGTTTTGGTGCCATTAACTGATGGTGAGGCTTTTATTTAATGGTAAAATAAAAAAAAGACAAGCCAGCACAGTCTCTCATGACTTCTAGTTCTTCTGGCAATATTTATAGTCAAAATTTGTTTATATATTATAGACAATACTTGTTTATATGTTTGGTTATATGTTTGAATACCCCATTTATAAGTACAATATATACACATGTATTGTTTATGTATGTATAAATATGTCAATTTGACAGGTGAAATCCTTTATGTTTCCTCCAATGGCAGGAGACCAGCTCTTCATATGCATCCAGCAATGTTGTTTAACAGCAGAACAACACGATCGTAATTTCAAAGACATATTTTTGGCAAGTGCAAGAAACAGCACTGGAACATCATGGCCATTGCTGTTATTAATTGCAGGTTCTCTGTTGATTTATGGTTGGGTTTTTAATCGCTCACACTCCTACAATCCAGTTTGAACTAGCTTCAGTGATTGGACAGTGAGATAGACTCGTGTATCACGTCATGTATCTGCTAGTAGGAAAAGCTGAAACTTTAGCTCCACTTCAGCCAGTACATTATAGTGAAAAGGCAATTTTGCACCCTTATCTCTGTAGCAAAAGGCAGTGTTTCCCAGTACAGTCCTCGGGGACCCATGCACAGCTGAGCTGCGTTTATGCTCTCTCGGAGCTCCCTGTCACACAGTCCACACTTTTGGGCTCTGGAGTCAGGCTCTTGAGAGATGCAGTGACTCCAGAGTGTACAATTTTACACTGTGAATGGTGGCATTATTGTAGCTGAGGTCAGCATGTGAGATCCGATGGCCAGAGCCAGTTCAAATGAGCTACAATCCTTCAGATGACAGTCTTTATTTCACATCTTTCCTTTTCAAGTCCTAAGATTTAGTGCATTTATATTGTTCCTTTCTGTACTGCCTTAAAGGAACACTTTGTGCCATGTATAATAAAATAGCCCAAAGATGCTCTTAGAGCACACAGCTTTATCTCCTGCACCCCCCACCCCAGCTCTATGCCGCTGGGTCAGTCCCTGCTTTGTTTGGTGCCGATGTGCAACATGCGCTTATCAAACACGTGACAATGTTCCTGTTGGCACGAGGTAATGCATTAAGGCAGGACTTGTTGAAAATTCCACAGATTCCTCCTTCAGTGGCTAAGCCATTTCTTGGAGTCAGTGGTCTGAATTCAGGCTTGAACAGACCAGCCGACGGAAACGACATTGCAGGGGTATCATGCCGTTTCTTTGGCCTGAGGTTTCATCATGGGTTTCTGAGTTGCCTGTAAGCCCTCTGGCAAGATCAGGAGGCTTTCTGTTTCAGATCCATCAGAGAATGTCTGTGGAGTTACACCACTCACCTACCTATAAATCAAAAAAGACTCGAAGGGCTATTTTTGAGGCGAACGCACATTCTTCCTTCCTGACCTTGAACGTTTTATTCATGAGACGTGGCCGTGGTCGTCATGGTTCCTAGCAGTGGATGCGCATTCTCATGCTCGATGAGAAGATGTGGAATTGCTTTTTCAGGGCACTGTCGCATTGGGTTGGGATTTTGGGTTGTCTTTTCTACCCCGCTTGATAATGTGTCAGTTTGGTGAAGGTGTCTGAGCCATGTGGCATCCCACAGGGTCTAAATTAACCCCCCTCGTGGACTGGTTTACATTGACACATTGGCGCGAATACTCTGTCATCGTGGTAAGAAACCACTCAGGGTTTAGGTGTGTATACAGACAAGAGAATGACATTCCGACTGACTGAATAAATTTATATTATTGTATATGCATGTCTTTTGTAATGTACTAATGTAATGTAATGTAAATGAACAAATTAGCTCTTATAATTTACTTGTAAGAATCCAAATCAAGAGTGAAGTTTTTTTTTGTTATTTTGAAGAGTGAGACCTTCATAAATAGAGATCACAGGTAATTCCCCTGCCTTAAGAGCCCTAAGGCCTGACTCAGCACTCAGAAAGCACCCACTGATTGATTGTCAGACACATAGAATCTGAATGAAAGAATACATGCCACATACAGGCATTGTTTTTTATTCTATGAAACATTACTGCAGTGTCATATAGAGTTGAGTGTAAAACTGATAGAACGTGACAGATGTGATGGTTCGCTTTGCCATTTTCGGATGGTACATGTGAATGTAGTTAGAACTGAAAACTCTGCGAGGGAGATGAGCTCATTTGTAGAAATATGATCCTTGGGCCAAAGGGAAGCTAAATACGGCACAGAGCAATACGGAGTATTTAGGGCTTTGTCAGTGATAAATGTGCTGTGTGTGTCTGCGTGTGGCCTTTTGCAGTGTGAACTGCCTGGCAGCTCAAGGAACCCCACTGGTAACACATTTTTATAAAACAGAGAACTTAAACAAAGCAGTTCTGCATATTGTGAAATGGTTCTGTGGAATATGCAAAATGGGCAAAATGTCGTTGAACCTTTTTTTAATTGTACTTTGAATTATCTTTGAATATATGTTTAAATGCACATGAAGACATCCTTATTGTTTATGAAATGCATTGCATCTGGGGAGTAAAGACATTTGGGGACATAAAAAATAGTCTAGAACAAAATAAGCAGATGCAATGGTTTGAAACACATTTGAAACAAGAAAGAAGAAAAGGGAAGCGATATATCTAAATCCTAAATCCCTGTAAGTCAGGGAAGAATTGTGTCTAGATCCTAATTCCCTGTTGGTCTCGGAAGAGGTTTATCTAGATCCTAAATCCTTGTTGGTCAGGAAAGAGGTGCACCTAGAACCTAAATCCCTGTTGGTCAGACCGGAGATGTATTTAGACTGTACACTCCTGTTGGTTGGTGACAAAGTTCACCTAGATCTTCAGTCCTCACTGTCCCCCCTTATGTCCACCTCAGTGCTTAGGATTTATGAAACCAGGAGAGGTTAGGATGTGTAATACTGAGGGGTATCATCTTGAGGGAAGAACCAACTGATGAATCAGTTGTTCCATTCTCAGCTCCAGCCCCAATCTTAAGGCAAAAGCATTTAAATAAAGATTAAGGATTGCACAAGGTTGTTATGGAACCGTCCAGAAACCACGTTTCTGTTGGAATGTTTCTATTTTTACTCAATAGTGAAACGATTAGAGCTCCGCTTTAAAGCAATATAAAGTAGGGCTGAGGTCAGAGTCTGCTAGCTCAGCTCTAATGCAAAACCACTTCATTATCTCAGCAGTGTGGGTACTCTGCACTTGGACCACTTCTGAGCTGGTTCTGTCATAAAGCTCCCTTGTTCTGAAGAGATTGTTAATTTGTTATGTACATGTAAGTCAGACAGTATGTTTATTGGTCTGTGAGTAAGTGTGACACAACCTTCCCAGTTCCCAAGTGACTAGTCCCTACATGATTATATATAAATTATACCATATTTTCATATAATGTTGGTTCAAATTCTTGGCAAAGAAGTGTTCTTATATTCTTTGACCAGGGTATTAAGTGCAATTGCTACCAAATATCCAGTGGTATCGAGCTCATGGATGGGTGTGTTATAGGTGCAGTTGTTCATCCTATGGGATGTGAAGGTCAGTTGGGCCACTACAATAAAATTGTGCTAAAATAAGGCAGGACGGGGAAGTTCCTGTCCTTTAACTGGGGAAGATCTTCTCAGTGATCACCTTCTACAGTGCACTACCGCCTGGCAGGAAACTTCCTGATGCATGTTGCTTCGGTTTATGTAGGAAAGATGAAATGAAAGTTGAAACCCACACAGTAAAGAGCTGAAACATTTTGTTGGGCTCTTTGTAAATTATTTATAGCCTTATTAAAGAATAAAATGTGTTGAATTACTCTGGGTAAATTAAGGACAGGGTGTATTTCAGGACTATTTCAAATTTTCTTCTCTAAAAGCTGTTTACATTGTATTTCTTTACTTGATAAGTCCGAATAGGTGGAGTCCTGCATACTCACTGTCTTACATTCACAGTGCTGTGTGTCATTTGAACTGTTGCTTCATCTCCAGCTTCCTCTCTGTTGATGCCAAATTCGGCCCCTTAACTGTCCATTGGGGGATTAGCATGCAACTGGCTCACTTTGGTTTTTTTTTTAACTTTTTGCACACAATAATACAGTTGGCGCCTTGTTCCTCAGTACATCTGTGTTCGTCTGTGTGTATGTGTGTGAGAAAGACCTCTGCTTTTTCTCTGCATAAGCTAGTTTCCTCCTGCAGACCAAAGTCACACAGTTTCATGTGGTTTTGCATCTGCATGTGTCCAGGCTGTATTCCTTCCTGTCCATTCTGGGATACGCTACAACCTTCATTGCATAAGGATGCTTATTTATGATTATACTAGTTTTAGGGCATTTTGATTTTCAATCTCGATGTTAAGTTATACGCAGTTTTACTGACTGTGCCAAGTTCTATTGTCAGTGCATCCAACAAAACAGTGTGTGTTCCAGTTCATACTGGGAGAACATGACATTTGTCCTCTGGATTATCCTACATGGGATTATGTTTTGATTGTGTCTTGTTAAATTTACTGATAAAAAAAAAATGTCAAGATCACAGTAAAGGCCAAGAGCTGGTGGTTAAAACCAGACAGATTGCATTTGTTTCATTGCCAGCAGATGGCTTTTAAATCCTGTACAATTCTGTGCGTAACAGAGATATCTGCATTTCATGGGGCCTCATTGAAAGACAACTAAATCTGTTCATTCATATGATGCGTGTATGTGAGACTGGGCTCAGAGAGATTCAGTTCTGCATGGCAGTTATGCTTGGGTTGTGCAGTAATATACCGTTAATAGGTTCCAGTGGCCTGGCTACTTGGCCATGCGCTCCATGTCTTTCCTGTGGTTTGGATGCTCAGTAGAGTCTGAGTGTCTGGGTCGCACAAATGCCGAAACCTCAAACTGGCTCTGGAAGAAACTCAGGAGAACAATGCACAGGAGCAGTTAGACGTAATGGAACTCAGATGTTCGTAGACTTGGCAATGTCTCGTTCTGTAGGGTTAGAGACGAAGAGGTACGCTCTCCAGGCAACGGGCAGGAAGGTGCTGATGCATGATGCCAGGCTTCTTCTCAGATATCTTCATCTTCAGGATCTTCAGTGAGAGTGGGTGGTGTATAGACACACCTGTGCTGGTTCTGTACTCTGATGCTGTGTGGGTTCTGGGGAGATACAAGATGTTGGCTAGATACCTTTGGGTGAATTGCACCGGCCAAAGATTTTGGACCATGTTTCATTTTGGACCTTCACACTGTTTTGGACAGTTTGGAAAGGAAAAAAAGACCATAAAGGGAGGGAAAGGAGAAGAGCGAAGCCATATATGTGTGTGTTTGATGGAGGGCTAGAGTGTGTATTAACATCTGGCAATATTTTGCTGTTCACTTAGCACAAAAAATACTCCCAGAACTTCATACAGCATGCTTTCCCAAGTGTGTATCAGTGGATAAATTGGCATTTTGAGATTCACCTGCTTTTATGCCCTGTGTACGCTAGTAAATATAAGCTGAGCAGAGCAGCCCTTCTTGTAGTAGCAATGTTTGACTTGTTAAATTTTTGATAACACTCCTAAAGGAGTCTGGATCTTGAATGTACATGTTAAAGAATCTCAGCATCGTAAACAACACAGAATCACATGCAATGTCCAATTTGATCATTTACACGAGGGAATTGAGTAAATTTGCCTGCAGGAGAGTTGGAGAGTCTGCATGTTTGCGTAAAGGTAGATCTGTAGGTAAAACAGCTGTACAGCTGTTTATACTTAAAATGGGGGGGGGGGGGGTGATTCTGAAGGCTGGAAATGCTCTCCTTAAATTTGTCCTAAATATTGACTTAGTTGTTTGATAATTGTTGGTTTTGTGGCTGTGGTGCCAAATTGAGACAGCGATGGCCTAATGGTTGTGCACTTGAAATCGAATGATTGCAAAGTCCCACTGAGTTACTCCTCCCAAACTCCTCCCAAACACTGCCTCCCGGCTGCTGTATTAGCTGACACCCACTGTGGGTAAAATGCAGGGGGCCCAGCTGTGGCTGGCAAAGGATACGCTCTTCAGCGTGTGGCCATGACCATGGCCTGCAGAAAAAAGAGCAGGAGTAGGCAGAAGGGTGTGTGTGTGTGTGTGTGTGTGTGTGTGTGTGTACAGCAGCGCTGTACGCCGGTGTCAGGTGTCGCTGTGCTCACAAAGAAACGGTCACTGGGGAAATCGCAGCAATGCTGCTTCTCAGTGGACATACTGTAACTGTGGAGAGGAGAAGATCTGTCTCCATTTACAGGTGCCCTCATTAGCAGACCTCTGGCAACCAGTCAGTCTTCCTAGGAAATACTTTGACCTCAGTTTGAGGTCACGAATGCACCAAGGAAAGAGACTGGTGAAAAAAGGAAAAGTTGGGAGCAAGAATGTTAATCCTGTCCAGTCTATACTCCTTGTCTGGGCCGAATGGGGGGGCTCTGGACAGTACTGTTTGATGGCCGGTACCCCATTATGGCTGGTATCCCATCGTGGCTCATATCCCATTGTGGCTGGTATCCCATTGTGGCTGGTATCCCATTGTGGCTGGTATCCCATTGGCATCTGGCCAAATGAGATTAAGATTCTCCTTCCTTTGATGCTGTGTGCATTGGCCAGGGGAAGGTGAGAAGCATGAGTGGGAGAGCATGTGGTTGAATGTTTACATCCCACAAGGCGCTGCAAATCCCAGATGACAGCCACCTGCTGCAATGCCTTAGCTGTGTAGGTGTCAAAGATAACTCTGCTTTTCTGTACTGGAACTTCCTTTAAGAGAAAATATCCATCCATCCATCCATCCATCCATCCATGCATTCATCTATCAATCCATCCATCTTCTAACCGGTAATCTTGGACAGGGTGCGCAGCAGAGAGAGAAAGAGAACAGTTATGCTTAAATACTCAGGGAATTCCCTTGTTACGAATTATTACAAATCAACTTCATGGTGAATTTTGGGGATAATTTGTTTTAAATTATCCAATTATGGCCTCAAGCAGGTGACTGAAGTACTTTTTTAAGGGATTATATACCATGTACTGCATGTGAAGGAAACACGCATAGCAATGTCACTTACATTCTGTTGGCAGTTTTTATAACAGCAATCAGTTCTGACTGCAGAAAGAATGTGGAAAAGAAATTTTTAGAAAACTAGGCAGGATAAAACAGTGAGAAGCGACGTCTGGACTCAGGTGCCTGGAGAGCAGCTGCGTGCCGTTTGGGGCTCTGGCTGGGACACGTCATCTACTTGATGCCTCGACGATCCGACGGCCGGCTTGGCAGATGCCGGCAGGATCCCCTCTGGCCTCGGAAACGTTTCGGCGCCAGTCCGAACGCGAGTGCCTTGCCGTGGTCGGGGGCGAACACTGGCAGCCACAGCTGGCAAGCGGCAGGGCGCTGTCACTGGTGGGACCACGGTGGGCCAGCACAGGAAAGGAGGGAGAACAAAAGACCCCCCCGCATCCCCCCCCAAATCAGCGTGGCTCCAGATGGGCCCACGGCATGCCAGAACCTTTAAAATCAATCATTTGTTTCCCTGGATCAAAACAAACAAAGACACGAGTTGCTGTTGTGTAATTCTGCAGGCTTTTCTGCATTTCTCCCTGGGTTCCTATGATAGGACTCGTGCATATTAAAGGCAGATGGTTCACCTGTAGTCTTCAGATAATAATACTGAGCTTTGGTTCACCAGAGCTGTTTATATCTGAAGTGTAGAGGTTTATAACCATGATCGAGTTTCGTTTCGGTCTCACTGGACGTATCTCACTTTAATTAAGTTGATTTTGCAGATTTTGTTTTGCATCGCTCCCGACTCTGCAATGGAAATCGCTTGTCTGAAGTGTTCCCCTGGCATTGCCTTCTTCAGCTCATTAAGGAAGCTGTGTAATCGGAGTAAGGAGGCTTGCGGTGTTTATACGTGGGGACGGAGGTGCCTCACACTGATCAGATGAGTAGCCATGGGTTTGGCGCCCGCTGTTCAGAAAGCGAAACAGCTCTATTCCCTGATGGATGTTCATTCCTGGCTCAGGTGCTCCGCTTCCTGCCGACAAGCTTTAATACTCCAGTGTGTACTCACAGAGCAGATGTTTTTATAAACACAGGCCGGGAAAGCCAGAAGCACACAGGGCCCACTCCTTGTATGCTTGACTGTTACATCATCCTTTGACGTCGCTAACGACTGAGATGATGCTGGACGGTTTTATATTGTGTCACAGAGGACTGGCAGCACGAGACGTGAATGCTTGTGAGAGTGGTCTGTCAGAGGCGGGCTCTGGCCTGATCTATTAGGACTACACAGGGGTACTGTGGGGGATAAGGATGATTCAAAGGGCCCCTGAGTAACAGGAGGCCCCTAAAATATTTGGAGCAAAATTGGATTGGTCTGGGTTGGGATTCTAATGTGATATGGGGCCTGAAATCTCTAGCGGTGCCCTTGGGACCGTATGTCAGCAAAAGGGCCAGCAGGCCTGTTACTCAATGTTCTCAGGAAACGAACCGGCCTTTGGAATGCGAGGAGCAGTTTGTCTGTCGTGCACATGCTTGTTATTAGGAGTAAGACATCAGAACACACCTAGCTGCCGGTCAACTGTGAGGCCTTTATTAGGGTGGGCTGCTGTCACCATGTTAGTAGCGGTGGAGTCACTTCACTTCAGGCTGTCCACCCCCCCCCCCCCTCCCCAAAGGGCATTGTGTGTAGGAGATAGCCACACTCTATGGGGTATGTAGTTTAGCTTCCTGCCTTAATATAAAACGCCAGCCTTCCTGTCTAAACTAGCCGGTCTGCCAAAATACATCAGCCTTCTCTCGGGCTTGGCCAGTACATGTACAGATAGTCAAATAAACTTCAGTTCATCAAACAAAACAATAAAAAGTGAAAATGTTTGCCCGTGTAAAGCTTTAGCTGCACATGTCCACACACGTGTCCCCCTCCTCAGGCTAGGCCCCGTCAACAAAATCATTACAAAGTCGTTTTGGCTGATGAGCTTTCAGCTGTTCGAAATGCATGAACAGGGAGAAATCAATCTACTTGCCACTGCATGTCATTTAATAGGCAAATTTTCAGCTGTTACTCAAGCGTATCAGCGATGTCATAACAGTTTGTATATCTTCAGCTGTCTGAGTAATTGTCTTGCTTGGAAGATTTATAAATTAAGGCAAATGTTTTTTACTCACATGTTTTCCATGTGAGTAGGTATTGCCAGGGAGAATTAAACAGGCCACTAATTGCAGTTGATTAAAGTTTCTCAGAACATCTATCAGAGAACTTACCATTGTTAGCTTGCATAAGTTAATATTTAAGTTGGCATTTACTGTGAAGGCCTCCCATCCAGGGTGCAGCCCAGCCTTGTTCCTTGTGCTGCCTGGGATTGGATCCCCTCGGTAACCCTAGCTAGGATAAGTGGCTGCAGGTTGGATGTATGGGCAGATGCATAATGGTCATTTACTAATTTAGACACATAGGTAATCTTAACCTGCTTTCCCACTTCTGAGGTCGACCACATACTCAGACTGAAGCTCCTGTTTTGAAGGAGACTCCCCAGGGGCTGAGGTCCCTCTCTTATTTGAGTGGCAGATCCCTGCTGTCTATTGTTACTGCAAAGTGAGTTTTCAGCTGTCCTATGAAAGGTATTACTGTCATTTCATATGTGCAGGAGTTTTCCCCATAGAAATGAATGGAGAGTCGCCTCAAAGGTATAATTACAAACCTGTGTGTGTGTGTGTGTGTGTGTGTGTGTGTGTGTCATGGGGGAGGAGATACATCCTCACTCCAGAATCTACTGCCTGTGATCTCTACATTTTCTCAGCTGTGAACAACCTGCCAGACATGACAGTGGGAAATAAAGATGCCTTTTGTGTTTTGGTTTATCCTGCAGGTGGAAATGGTTGAATGAAGCACATGAAACACAAAAATACACGTTTATAATGTATTATGGTACCTAGCCAATGAGCCACCCATCAGAGGGACACCATGTGCTAACGTGCTATAACCTTCATCTCCTCCGTGTTGCAGTCATACATCTGTATGGGTCACAATCGCAGCACTGACCAAACACAGTAACCTCTCACATGCTATTGACTGCAGTTGTTTGAGAGAAAGGCAGACAGGCTCTCTTGTGGCCCCCATCCTCACTGACCTACATCACAGGAGCTCCTGCCAACATTGCATCAGGGCAGAGGGAAGTGTCAAGGCAACGTACATGTATGCCATTTCATTTGCTTGTGCATACTGTATATGTCTGAGTGTATAATGTACACTTGTGAGTGTATACTGTACATGTGTGTGTGCTGTAAACGTGTGAGTGTATACTGTACATGTGTGTGCTGTAAACGTGTGAGTGTATACTGTACATGTGTGTGCTGTATACGTGTGAGTGTATACTGTACGTGTGTGTGTGCTGTACACTTGTGAGTGTATACTGTACGTTTGTGTGCTGTACACTTATGAGTGTATACTGTACGTGTGTGTGCTGTATACTTGTGAGTGAATACTGTACGTGTGTGTGCTGTATACTTGTGAGTGTATACTGTACATGTGTGTGCTGTACACTTATGAGTGTATACTGTACGTGTGTGTGCTGTATACTTGTGAGTGTATACTGTACGTGTCTGTGCTGCACACTTGTGAGTGAATACTGTACGTGTGTGTGCTGTATACTTGTGAGTGTATACTGTACGTGTGTGTGCTGCACACTTGTGAGTGAATACTGTACGTGTGTGTGCTGTATATTTGTGAGTGTATACTGTACATGTGTGTGCTGTACACTTATGAGTGTATACTGTACGTGTGTGTGCTGTACACTTATGAGTGTATACTGTACGTGTGTGTGCTGTATACTTGTGAGTGTATACTGTACGTGTGTGTGTGCTGCACACTTGTGAGTGAATACTGTACGTGTGTGTGCTGTATACTTGTGAGTGTATACTGTACGTGTGTGTGCTGCACACTTGTGAGTGAATACTGTACGTGTGTGTGCTGTATATTTGTGAGTGTATACTGTACATGTGTGTGCTGTACACTTATGAGTGTATACTGTACGTGTGTGTGCTGTATACTTGTGAGTGTATACTGTACGTGTGTGTGCTGCACACTTGTGAGTGAATACTGTACGTGTGTGTGCTGTATACTTGTGAGTGTATACTATACGTGTGTGTGCTGCACACTTGTGAGTGAATACTGTACGTGTGTGTGCTGTATATTTGTGAGTGTATACTGTACATGTGTGTGCTGTATACTTGTGAGTGTATACTGTACGTGTGTGTGCTGTACACTTATGAGTGTATACTGTACGTGTGTGTGCTGCACACTTGTGAGTGAATACTGTACGTGTGTGCTGTATACTTGTGAGTGTATACTATACGTGTGTGTGCTGCACACTTGTGAGTGTATACTGTACGTGTGTGTGCTGTATACGTGTGAGTGTATACTGTACATGTGTGTGTGCTGTATACTTGTGAGTGTATACTGTACGTGTGTGTGTGCTGTACAGTTGTGAGTGTATATTGTACATGTGTGTGTGCTGTATACTTATGAGTGTATACTGTATGTGTGTGTGTGCTGTATACTTGTGAGTGTATACTGTGCATGTGTGTGTGCTGTATACTTGTGAGTGTATACTGTACGTGTGTGTGTGCTGTACAGTTGTGAGTGTATACTGTACATGTGTGTGTGCTGTATACTTGTGAGTGTATACTGTACGTGTGTGTGTGCTGTACACTTGTGAGTGTATACTGTACGTGTGTGTGCTGTATACGTGTGAGTGTATACTGTACGTGTGTGTGCTGCACACTTGTGAGTGTATACTGTACATGTGTGTGTGCTGTATACTTGTGAGTGTATACTGTACGTGTGTGTGTGCTGCACACTTGTGAGTGTATACTGCACGTGTGTGTGTGCTGTATACTTGTGAGTGTATACTGTACGTGTGTGTGCTGTACACTTGTGAGTGTATACTGTACATGTGTGTGCTGTACAGTTGTGAGTGTATACTGTACATGTGTGTGCTGTATACGTGTGAGTGTATACTGTACATGTGTGTGTGCTGTACAGTTGTGAGTGTATACTGTCCATGTGTGTGTGCTGTACAGTTGTGAGTGTATACTGTCCATGTGTGTGCTGTATACGTGTGAGTGTATACTGTACATGTGTGTGTGCTGTACAGTTGTGAGTGTATACTGTACATGTGTGTGCTGTATACGTGTGAGTGTATACTGTACATGTGTGTGTGCTGTACAGTTGTGAGTGTATACTGTCCATGTGTGTGTGCTGTACAGTTGTGAGTGTATACTGTACGTGTGTGTGTGCTGTATACTTGTGAGTGTATACTGTACATGTGTGTGCTGTACAGTTGTGAGTGTATACTGTACATGTGTGTGCTGTATACGTGTGAGTGTATACTGTAGATGTGTGTGTGCTGTACACTTGTGAGTGTATACTGTACACGTGTGTGTGCTGTACAGTTGTGAGTGTATACTGTCCATGTGTGTGTGCTGTATACTTGTGAGTGTATACTGTCCATGTGTGTGTGCTGTATACGTGTGAGTGTATACTGTACATGTGTACTGTACATCTGTGTATTGCACGTGTCAGTGTGTACTGTATGCGGGTGTACTGTACATTTATATGTACTGTACATGTGTCATTGCGATCTGTACACTTGTGTGCAGAATTTGGATTGTAATGTAGCTTGGTATGTCAGTTCAAATAAATTAATAACAGAAACATCCATAACAGTGTGTGCAAATGACTTTAGATGATGAATAAATGATAGCAGCTGTTGATGAATGTACAGTGAGCCCCTGTTAGCTGCATTGGTGATCTGCTGCATGTTGTCATGCTGCAGTGGACTGAGCGTGCTCTAAGCGCAGCCTAGGCATTTGCACCCAAGTAGAAAAGTGTGGACTTGAGAAAAACCACTTGCCTCAAAATGGAGTGGCTGGACTCTGCGGCAAGCTGTAGGCCGTGTCAACAGCTAAGTTAATTGTATCTTTGTGACCACTGCTTTGTGACCGTGGCTTTGTGATCGTGGCTTTGTGACCGTGGCTTTGTGACCGTGGGTGGCACAGGCCGTGGCTGAAAAGGAGACATTGAGGAGAACAGACAGACTCTTCAGAATGGTTCGGAAAAAGTTTGTAAGCATCATGAGAACCCTTTTTATCTGATGTGCTATAGTCCATGATGACACATTGGGTTTGCACTGGATAAGGTGACCTGAGCTGGAGTAACTAGCATTTGTTTGCTTGGTTTCTGCCCATTTGAGTGGCTGTATTGTTTATTCTGAGTATAATTTGTCTTCTTTAAGTTTCGGCCCTTTTGAGTGGCTGTGTCATTTACTCTGAGTATAACTTGTCTCATTTTTCTCGCACCCCCCCAACCCTCTCTCCCCACAGCGGAACCGGCAGATCTCTTGAAGATATTAGACTTTCACAGTTTACCAGAAGGCGTAACAAAAGCGACAGGTTTCTGCACGCACAGGAAGTCCTCCAAAGGACCAGATGTGGCTTATAGAGTATCCAAAGAGGCTCAGCTTAGTGCCCCCACAAAGCAGCTTTACCCTGGTGAGTATCCATCCCACTCTCAGCCCTGCATCTCTGCTCCATACTGATGGCTGTGCACTGTACGCTGATTTTGCAGCTTAAGCTTCTATGTGGTTCTCTTTCTACAATGTAATCAACAAACTGCAGGGCTCTGGAACTGAAATATGTTGAAGAATGAATCTAAATTCATATTTTGTTTCAATCAATATTCTAAATAAGTATATTTGGGTAAATCGTGTAATCGTGTTTGCTTTTTGGCTGTCTGGGTGTTAGGCAAATTAAAATTCACACTCAGGCAAATTAAAATTCACACCCAGGTTGAAGTTTTTGTGATACACACTTGGGGCATCTGATCACAACGCATTCCTGCCTTAAAACTCCAGTATGGATCATAAGTAAAATACAAAGAAAAGTTGATTATACTGTAGCAGCTCAGGATTACATCCTCTGATTTCTTCCATTCTTTCACTCCTACTTTCCCACTCTTTCTGATCTCTGGACCAATGACACCACTGAGACTATGCCTTGCTTTCTCATTTCAACACCCTTATATGTACAGTAGTTATCCCATGCAAAACTAGGCCAACCAAAATGTTTCACTTATTAATAAAAGAGCTTCCTTGAAAAACAAACAAGAATGTTAAGAAGCATCCCTTCAGTGCCTTTTCATTGAAAAACTCCACTTTACCCCAGATGTTAGAAATTTGACCTCTTTAAGAGGTTGATGCATGCACTGTGGTTTCCGGACAGCCAAAGTCAACACAATCACCTCGAAGAGGCTCTACCTTAACTTATTTTCTTTTCTTTGCGCCTAAAATCACATTATCATTCATTAATCATGTGAGTGACAGAATTACAAGTTCTGCAGATTTCTCAAGTACATTTTTAGTATCTGAAAGTCAGGCACTGAAGCAAAGGTATGTTCTTTCTTTTGGCGGAATGTATGCAGAGTATTTTAATGATATGCTTCTGTAGTTTCAGCATTATTCTCTAATTATGCGAGTAATATATATGAAGACATATGGGCATACTTATTGCCCCCTGGCTGGGCGCCTGTACATTGGGGTTTACCGCGGTGGACAAGAGGGTAGCCTCCCTTCGCCTTCGGGTGGGGGGACGGGTTCTGACTGTTGTTTGCGCTTATGCGCCGAGCGGCAGTTCAGAGTACCCACCCTTTTTAGAGTCTCTGGAAGGGGTGTTGGAGAGCATTCCTTCTGGGGACTCTCTTGTTCTGCTAGGGGACTTCAATGCTCACGTGGGCAATGACAGTGAGACCTGGAGTGGCGTGATTGGGAGGAACGGCCCCCCCGATCTGAACCCGAGTGGTGTTCTGTTGTTGGACTTCTGTGCTCGTCACGGATTGTCCATAATGAACACCATGTTCAGGCATAAGGGTGTTCATATGTGCACTTGGCACCAGGACACCCTAGGCCGCAGTTCGATGATCGACTTTGTAGTCGTGTCGTCGGACTTGCGGCCGCATGTCTTGGACACTCGGGTGAAGAGAGGGGCGGAGCTGTCAACTGATCACTACCTGGTGGTGGGTTGGCTCCGCTGGTGGGGGAGGAAGCCGGCCAGGCCTGGCAGGCCCAAGCGTATAGTGAGGGTCTGCTGGGAACGTCTGGCTGAATCCCCTGTAAGGAGGAGTTTCAACTCCTACCTCCGGCAGAACTTTTCCCATGTCCCGGGGGAGGCGGGGGACATTGAGTCCGAATGGGCCATGTTCCGTGCCTCCATTGTGGAGGCGGCTGACCGGAGCTGTGGCCGTAAGGTAGTCGGTGCCTGTCGCGGCGGCAATCCGCGAACCCGCTGGTGGACACCAGTGGTGAGGGATGCCGTCAAGCTGAAGAAGGAGTCCTATCGGGCCTATTTAGCCTGTGGGACTCCAGAGGCAGCTGACGGGTACCGGCAGGCCAAGCGGGATGCGGCTTCGGCGGTCGCTGAGGCAAAAACTCGGGTTTGGGAGGAGTTCGGTGAGGCCATGGAAAACGACTTCCGGACGGCTTCGAGGCGATTCTGGTCCACCATCCGGCGGCTCCGGGTGGGAAAGCGGTGCAACATCAACACTGTTTATGGTGGGGATGGGGTGCTGCTGACCTCAACCCGGGACGTTTTGGGTCGGTGGAAGGAATACTTCGAAGACCTCCTCAATCCCACCGACACGCCTTCCGATGTGGAAGCAGAGTATGAGGACTTGGGTGTGGACTCCCCTATCTCGGGGGCGGAGGTCGCTGAGGTGGTTAAAAAGCTCCTCGGTGGCCGAGCCCCGGGGGTGGATGAGATCCGCCCAGAGTTCCTGAAGGCTCTGGATGCTGTAGGGCTGTCTTGGTTGACACGCATCTGCAGCATCGCGTGGACATCGGGGGCAGTGCCTCTGGACTGGCAGACCGGGGTGGTGGTCCCCCTCTTCAAGAAGGGGGACCAGAGGGTGTGCTCCAACTATAGGGGGATCACACTCCTCAGCCTCCCTGGTAAGGTCTATTCGGGGGTTCTGGAGAGGAGGGTCCGCCGGATTGTCGAACCTCGGATTCAGGAGGAGCAGTGTGGTTTTCGCCCCGGCCGTGGAACAGTGGACCAGCTCTATACTCTCCGCAGGGTTCTGGAGGGTTCATGGGAGTTTGCCCAACCAGTCTACATGTGTTTTGTGGACTTGGAGAAGGCATTCGACCGTGTCCCTCGGGGAGTCCTGTGGGGGGTGCTCCGGGAGTATGGGGTGCCGGGCTTCCTTTTAAGGGCTGTTCGGTCCCTGTATGACCGGTGCCAGAGTCTGGTCCGCATGAGCGGCAATAAGTCGGACTTGTTTCCGGTGAGGGTTGGACTCCGTCAGGGCTGTCCTTTGTCACCGATTCTGTTCATAACTTTTATGGACAGAATTTCTAGGCGCAGCCAGGGCGTTGAGGGTGTCCGGTTTGGTGACCTCAGGATTAGGTCTCTGCTTTTTGCAGATGATGTGGTCCTGTTGGCTTCATCAGACCGTGACCTTCGGCTCTCGCTGGGACAGTTCGCAGCCGAGTGTGAAGCGGCTGGGATGAGAATCAGCACCTCCAAATCCGAGACCATGGTCCTCAGCCGGAAAAGGGTAGAATGCTCTCTCCGGGTCGGGGATGGGATCCTTCCCCAAGTGGAGGAGTTTAAGTATCTCGGGGTCTTGTTCACGAGTGGGGGGACGATGGAGCGGGAGGTCGACAGGCGGATCGGTGCGGCGTCCGCAGTGATGCGGGCGCTGCATCGGTCTGTCATGGTGAAGAAGGAGCTGAGCCAAAAGGCGAAGCTCTCGATTTACCAGTCGATCTACGTTCCTACCCTCACCTATGGTCACGAGCTGTGGGTAGTGACCGAAAGAACGAGATCGCGAGTGCAAGCGGCCGAAATGAGTTTCCTCCGCAGGGTGGCTGGGCTCTCCCTTAGAGATAGGGTGAGGAGCTCGGTCATTCGGGAGGGACTCAGAGTAGAGCCGCTGCTCCTCCGCATTGAGAGGAGTCAGATGAGGTGGCTCGGGCATCTGATTAGGATGCCTCCTGGGCGCCTCCCTGGTGAGGTGTTCCGGGCATGTCCCACTGGGAGGAGGCCCCGGGGAAGACCCAGGACACGCTGGAGGGACTATGTCTCTCGGCTGGCCTGGGAACGCCTCGGGATCCCCCCAGAGGAGCTGGATGAAGTGGCCGGGGAGAGGGAAGTCTGGGTTTCCCTGCTGAGACTGCTGCCCCCGCGACCCGACCTCGGATAAGCGGGAGGAAATGGATGGATGGATGGATGGATATATATGAAGACAGATATGAGGCAGGAGGAACTGGGAGATTGGAGGTGCGCATGGAAAACAGCGAAGTCCAGCATAGGAGTATATAGCACTGAGTGGAAGGCAGGATTGTATAACAATATGATTATTGATTCTCCCTGGAATCCCCAGTGAAATCTTAGGTTGCCACTGTAAATGCCTGGCAGGGATGTAAGAGGTCTCCAACAGCAGCGGCTCTTTTGAGTCATATCCCGAGTCTTACCCCCAGGGCAGTAAAGACTCTTTCAGCTGCACACAGAAGCTCTTCTCGTCCAGAAGCTCCCTTTTCCCTCCAGCACCTTCTAATGCTTCGCCTAGCTTCTGATTTCCAATTGTGGTGGTGAAGGAGTAGAGAGACTCACCGCAGCGGCTGCCTGGCCCGAGCTGAGCAGATATGGCCTCATCTCACGGACACTTTAACCTGCAGACCCACATCATTTTTTATTTGTACAACAATGGGGCTTTAAGCTGAAAAAATACACCTGATTTGCAAATATGTCTTGCTGCCAGTCACAAGCCGACGTGTGTGACATCCTCAGCCTCTTCAGAGCTCATTCTTTACAATCATTCTCTGTGGCCTGTTTTCTTTCCATTTTATGGCACTTTGTGCTGCCCAGATTCATGGATGTAATTATAAATGGGACACCCCTGCTTCGTAAACTGGACTAAATGGTCCGTTTTGTACCGTTCGGATGAGGGGCAGATTCGGAGCCTGCATTTGGGGCAGTGTGTGTCCCAGTGGGCTAAGCCTTTGTGCCTGTGATCAGAAGGTCGCTGCTTCAAGCCTGACCTTGCCATTTCTGCGGGTCCTTGAGCTAGGTCCTTAACCCCCAACTCCCTGGGAGCTGCAACAGGTGGCCGCCCTCCTGATGGAGGGGAATCAATAAAATGGTATCAATTACTATTACAGAAAATACCTGACTTGACAGTAATTATTTGAAGACCATAGCTTTTTGGTCTAGCGAACTGTTTGAAATAAAAAGATGTTAGATAAGAAACAAACCAAATACAAATCAGGCTATCAAAAAGGAAAAGGGAAAGTACAGTTGAGTTATATTTGACGTATCATGAACAAGTAAAGAGAAGGTTGTGGGTTTATAAGCCATTTAGTCATAATGGCATGAATCAGATTGTGTCTGTTGCATGGACATTTAGAATTTACTCAAACCATGTTTCAGCAATCTAGCCTTGGGAATAATTAGTCATTCAACCTTAAACAATGTTTTAAATTATGAGGAAAATAATGACACACAAGCTTATAGGTAAACTTATTTGATTTGTATTAATAGTTCAAATTTTTCTGAATTAAAATAATGATGAAGGCTTATTTGGAATTGTTTATCAAAAGTTGAAACATTTGTTACTGAAATCTTAAATCTGTTCATTATCTGAATAAGTTTATTTGATAGTCTGCCCTCTCTGAGTTGTGTTTATATAGAGCAGAGTAGTTCAGTATTGTCAAGTTAAACATGATGGTGTAATTAAAGTTAAGAGCTGCTGCTAATTGCTCCATAACTCCTATTATTCTCTCCAGTTTTATTTGGTTTTTATATATTTTTGACTGCTGTTTCTGGCCAAATGTAATGTCATTACATAGACAGCAGCAACACTAGAATTATGCTGTAGCCTGAATATGAGAAAATGGATTCTTTCCCATTTGCATCATAAGTGAAACAAATGGATCAAAAAAGTGGAAAAAACTGCTCTTATTGCAGCAGGCAAAGTGAGGCCTCAGAGAGGAGCTTCGGAATAGTAGTTGGGGTCATCTGGAATCTTCCAGAAAACTCATGACTTCCTCGGAAACTTTACTGTGATTACAGTTCTTCACTGTTTTATATCGGCCCTTTTCAATAGTACTGATGTAAACATGTATCTGGCCATATGTTTTTGCCCTTATTTTACCATTTCTATCTTTGTGTGTCCCTTAATTTATAAAATTTGTAAAGGGTTGTTGCCAATGGAGATTACTTTGCCCAGTCAGAGGGAATATCAGGTCAGTCGCTGTTTCGCTGAGCAACAGAGCTGTTCTGACATTGAGAGCACAGTCTCACTCTAGGCACGTAACCAACGAGCAGCCCAGCCGCCAGACACCAGTGGGCGGGCTGCATTCCTCAGAGACCCCTGATAGCATCTGTAATAACAGCGGGGGGGCTCAACAGAATCGTGTCAGATGTTAAACACCTTTAATCGCCCACCTTCAAAGCTCAGGAACTGGTGGTATTTGCTGAGTCAGATCCTGGCATAACCAAACTAGGCAGCAGCCAGAGGCCCGATTGGCACTGGGGCCCGATTGGCACTGGGGCCAGATTGGCACTGGGGCCCAGACAAAAAAAAACATGGCCAGCTCTAGCTGTAGGCAGAGTAGACAGCAGCCTAAGGGCCTTGAATTACCTGCGTTTCAGAGGAAATAAAAAGATCATGAATTTTTCTGGCTTTTCTGCCTCTCAAGAAATACTTCCTGCCTGAGGCCCCTGAACAGGCAGGGTTGGCCCTCCAGCCACATTCGGAATAGTGTGGTGCTGAGGTATCACCTGCCGCATTGCTGCACTCAGGTTCTCATCCCTGAGGCGGTTTGTCGTACGGTGGGCGCGGCAACGCGCTGTGATCAGTGCATGATCCTTACCTGCCCCCTCTCCTGAACACGTAGAGCCGGCCCTGGGCATTTGGAGTCTACGGGGTAAAGCCTAACCAGAACCGTGAGTCAGAGGACACTATCTGTTAGCTTCACTGTGCAGTTCAGCCACTACGCTGACAGAGGCAGTGGAAACGCTGTAAAATGGGGGGTGGCCAAGAACCAGCTCAAATAATGTCATTGACAGGGGTCGCCATCTGGCCCACCCTCACCCCTACCCCCACCCCCTGTCCAGAAAAAAACATTGTGGAGGAACAACCTCCCACCCTGCAATAGGCAGTATTGACAGTATGTATGTATGGTGAGCCTATATGGGCAAACGTCCAGCGTCGGTTTCTAATCCCATTGCAGTCCTGGTTTCAGAGCAGAATAATTTGAATAACTTGGATATCTGAAACACACAGCCTCTCCGAATGTGTTTTTATTATACCTCCCAAAGATTTACAAAGATTTCACAGTCATGTGCATTGATTACTGCGAGCATGAAGTATCCCAAACACTTCCCTGGGATCCAGGCTGCCCTAGATTTGTTCACACATTACTCTGCAGGCAAAGTGAACTATATGGAAGCAAAACTATTCAGAAAACTGAAGATTGATGAGAATAGCCCCCCTTCCCCCCCAAGGGACTTCTCATTCATTCCTTCCTTTCCTGTCGGTCTGCTGAATTTGCGTAGCTCCAGACATGCATAGCCCTCCCCCCCCCCCCCCCATACTGTGACCTTGTGTTCCCTCAGGCTGACTAGCAACTTTTGGAAATCTGTGATCCCTAAAGTGCAGCATTCCTGGGTGCTTGGTGGGATGGTGGGGGGGGGACTTTGCTTAGAATATCCCACAATGCTCTTGGCTAATGACGTGGCTGCTGGGGGGTGTGAATGATTTACCAACTGTCGAAGAGGTCAGACCACACAAAGAGCTTGTGTCAGAGGTCACGGGTTAAAAAGAGTACTTCTATGTCCCTTATGCAGCTACCCTGCACATTGTGTGGGTGACAACAATCTAAAGTAAGAATTACAGCCACACAAAGCTATGACATTTATGTCTAATTCACATAAAGAAAGATAGTCGTCTGGTGGCTGGGTGCATGTTCTCTGTGTAATAAAAATCCAGTGGTTTTCAATCAGAGAACTTAAAGAAATGGTGGTAACACTTTGCTTGACGGGGCTCAAATACTTAGTAATAACTCAGTTACTACTGAAGCACAAATCATGAACAAATATGGTTGCTACTTGAGATTAAGGTGTGTCACGATTCATTAATGAACAAACTTGAGATCAGTATTTCACTGACTCAACAGTACTGACAGTATTCATGACTTGTTCCTTCAGTAGTTCACAAAGGTTTACAGAACTAACAGATATAGTAACAAATATAGTAATTGCTTGAGATAAAACATATATCATGATTCATTAATGACACATTAATGTGACATCATTATGCAAATAAGACTTAGTTTGTGGTTATTTAATACACAAGTAATAGTATAATACTACATTATTTGTGCCCCGTCAAGTAAAGTGTTACCAAAATAGCATTATTGGAATGAAATATAATGTGAAATCTATCACTGGATGTCAGGATATCTCAACTGCTAAAACCTAAACTGCTTAAGGGTACGGAGTGTTTAAAATGACCTCAAGCTGTGGAGTATTAAGCACATTCAATATTTAAAAAACAAGCCAGCAGAAATTTTCCAGGAAAAAAGAGAATGTTACAACACCCCTGCTGCTTCTGACAGAGAGCAGGCCGCTGGGAGAGGGATTTCACCCTTTTACAAGTCTATTTTTGAAAGGGCTGTCTCAGTGGAAACACCTCAGGCACAGTTAGACAACGGAAAATTGGAAGGAATGCTGTCACTACCTAGCTGCTCATGTTGCTCTTCCCTCAGCATCCTCACAAGGGAACGCCGTCAGAAATTTTCCTGAAGAGAAAAAATAAGGAAATAAATAGTTCCTTTTCATTCAAGAAAGCTGGTGACATACTTAATCCTTCTGTGCTCTGTGCAGTGGTCAGGATCTGTTTCAGAACTGTATTTAACTCAGATCTTTAAGCATTTCAGATGGAAAGATTTTTAAGCTGCCCTTATCCATAGAAGAGGCCTTAATGCTTGATAATGTTTGATGCTTGCAGTGACCGTGTCTCAGTTACGCTCCGTATTATTTAACGGTGAGCATCTGGAAATGGATGAATGAGCATCACTCTTAAGCTGTAACTCCCCATTCCTTTCAGCGGCTGCATTTCCTGAAGACTTTTCAATCTTGATGACGGTGAAGCCAAAGAAGAACAGCCAGGCGTTCCTGCTGTCCGTCTACAACTCGCAGGGCATCCAGCAGCTTGGGATGGAGGTGGGCCGCTCGCCCGTCTTCCTGTATGAAGACCATACGGGCAAACCTGCGCCAGAGGACTACCCCCTATTCCAAGGGGTCAACCTGGCCGACGGAAAGTAAGCCAGTCGCTCCGTTCTGCTCTTGCTCTTCCTGAAGTGATTCTGGAACTACAAATTATTGATAGAGCTGTTCTTCTTCCTCCTTTAGGAAGGTGATGTTTGAAGATGTTTGAAGATGTTTAAATGTCAGAACGTGGGGCTGGTGTTCGGTTCTGCGGGTTATGGTTGTGGCTGTATGCTTGTGCTCAGAAGGTTGCTGGTTCAAATCCTGTGCTTGTCGTAGTTATTTCTTCACAAGAAGCTTAATCCCAATCACTCCAAGGACTGGCTAACCCTGTTTTCTCAATTGTACAAAGCTTTAGATGGAAGCATATAGCAAATAAATGCATGTAACACTAGCCGCGCACTTTCCTTCTACTTCTGGAGATAACCCCACCCGGTCTCTTCCCTCAGGTGGCACCGAGTGGCGATTAGTGTACACAGGCAAACCATCACTATGGTTTTGGACTGTAAGAAGAAGATAACCAAGACCCTAAGAAGAAGTCCTCACCCGATCATCGACACCAAAGGCATTGTCGTTTTTGGAACCAGGATACTTGATGAAGAAGTGTTCGAGGTAGGCTGATTAGCTCGCTTTTGTTCTGAAAATGCACTATGGCTATCAAAGTATATTTGCAGACTTCTATGCCCAATAACATTCTTTTCCCCAGATATTTTCCAGCTGGTTGAAATCAGACATTTCTTGCACAAGCGAATCTTTTCCAGTTTCTGGCTTTATCTGTGCAAAAACATGTAGGAAGAGGATATTGCTTGTGGCAGCTGTATTTTTGCATACTTGCAAAATCAGACATTTCCACAATTATCCTTACGGAAGAACATTCTTTGAACATGTCAAGGCCGACAGTGCACTGAGCGGGATTCCTTCCGGTTGACTCTCTTGACACTGCTTTGAGCGCACATTCAGGGATTTGCCACGGGGAAGAGCTGATACACGAGGCTGCTACCAGCTCAGGGAAACAGGTTTGACATCAACTTGTCCTTTAACATGATATTGGGAGAATGACTGAAGATATTCCAAAGAGCAAATTTCAGTATTTTCATTCTGAGGTCCTCTGTGTGGAGACACAGAGACCAAAAAAGGCGACCCTGCGCTCGATCAGTCGGTTCAGCTCCAGTACTATCCAGCCAACAGCAACAGGGTGTTTGTACCTGTCAAAGCATTTTAATTATGCGCAGGGGTGAGGTTTGTGGCTTTCCCTGCCAACAGTCCCTCTCATGGGCGAGTAGGGAAAGGCTGTCAGGGTACGTACACATCTAGAGAAGAACAGGGTACGTACACATCTAGAGAAGAACAGGGTACGTACACATCTAGAGAAGAACAGGGTACGTACACATCTAGAGAAGAACAGGGTACGTACACATCTAGAGCGCAGCTTGTGGGCTTGAGTTCTCCACTATCTTTACGTTTTTACTCACACTACTTGCAGTAATTAGATCCTTCTTAAAATTTCTTTTATATTTTGGTGCATACCTAGTTTTTATGAAAAATATATGTGTGTGTATATATTTAGGTTTTGTAAAATTAGACTCATGCATACAAATAGTGTGATAAACAGACAAAAAGCATCTTTGGATTTGTGAGGCATCTTTGAAGTTTTTTAGGTTTATCACTGGTCCATGGAATAATCCTGTGCAATCAGACTCAGCTGTTTGAGCTGTCAACTGTTTCCCAGTTACTAACACTGTATGTGTCATTAACCACTTCTTATTTTAAACATCTTTTTAACTGGAGTGAGGTCATGAAACAAATAAACTGCCAGAGTAAGGACTCAATCTCTCCTCTCCAGTCTGTCTCTGTTCCAGTGATCAGCACCTCAACCAGTACATTTCCTCCAAGCTCTCATCACCTTCAGTTTGTTTACTGGGTGCCCCTTCCATTCAGGAGCCATTTTCCAAATCGCAGTCATTTCAATAGCTCTTCTTTGATGCTCATTCT
Source organism: Paramormyrops kingsleyae (assembly GCF_048594095.1). NCBI lineage: Eukaryota > Metazoa > Chordata > Actinopteri > Osteoglossiformes > Mormyridae > Paramormyrops > Paramormyrops kingsleyae. Next base: position 1,466,701 of record NC_132798.1, on the reverse strand, counting down.
TAGACCTTCATGAAGGCTCTCTGGCAGCACTGCTCGTTAGTGGTTTTCAGTCAGAGCACGAAGAGTAAACAGAGGCAGACCTTTGTGACGGCCAGACGGACAGGGGTCTTGTGCCGTTGACCTTATTTGGCGAATCCTTATAAGGGAACCAACCACAGTAGGAGCAAGTATACGTGCTCTGGAAATCGTCAGGCCCTGCACCCCTGCGGCTGCTTGTTGGAGGCCGGGAGGAAGCTGGTCAGAACTGCAGAATATTCCACATAGTTTCCACGTTATGTTCTTGGTACTTCCGCCCACCCAGTCCCAGCTCCTAAAGTTATTAATGAATCTGAGGCCTTTTTCCTGGACTTCTGGTTGGGGCTCATTGCCCAATCAGATGAAAGATTCTAAAACTAGCATATCTGACGTGAGAACCAATGTAATATACTAGCCTTGTCTTTTTGGTTTCAGCAATGCCCTGGGTTGCATTAAAAAAAAAAAATTGCTTAAATTGAAATATGAGGCAGTGCTCAATACGGCAAAACACTTCAAAGCAACTCGCCTCATGCGAATTTAATGGGCTGACACACAGTTTTTGGAGGCTTTAAATCTTTGGTCATTCAATCCATTCTTACCTGCTGTTGCTGCTGAATTTGTAGCTGTGGCCTTGAGAGCTGTTTTCACAGATGTGTAAAAGCTAAACATCACATTTCAATGCAGTAATAAAGCACCTTAAATACAAAAACCTGGGCACTTCACAGAAAGACATGATGATTATCATGACGATGATTATTACTGATTGGTGGTGATGCTGATAAAATGAAATTTGAGGATGGATCTTAACGCTCACTGTTGCTTGTACAGTGATATTTATGAATTGACAGGACAGCATTAGAGGCACTGAAGAATATAAGTTATATACATATCATCAAAGAGGAAAAAAATAGTTTACAGAGTATCTTCTTATGTGAAAAGAATTATGTATTTCTGGGCAATTTCCCATGATGAACAAGCATTGACTAGCAGCCCAGAAGTGCTGTAATTGCTCTGTGATAAGAAGAGCTTGAAATTTCTGTGGTTAGTCTATGTTGTATCCTGAACATCTCTGCCCTATATATCCTTCCCAGGTTAGTGACTCTGATGCTTATAGTTCTGCTGTATTTTTATGCTCTGTTGTTCGGAGAAATGTTGCGGTTTTTAATGGATTTGGTGTGCATTGTACTGAGCTTACCGCCTGGAAGCGAGTGTGTGCCGACAGTCAGATCGTGTCCAATGCATGAGTGGATCTCCATAACACTGCGATTTTATTCTATTTATCCTCTGCCAACAAAAATCCTAGGCAGTTTAGAGATGGGAGAGAACACCAAGATGAATGGAAACAAAGACAGGAGGTAATCTCTGAATGGATGTGTCTTGTAGTGCACTTACACGTCTGCAGGATTTGGGTTGGGCAGCATCTTTCTCATCTGGGTGTCCATCGCCCTTAGCAGTGTGACCCTTAGCAGTGTGGCCCTTAGCAGTGTGACCCTTAGCAGTGTGACCCTTAGCAGTGTGACCCCTAGCAGTGTGGCCCTTAGCAGTGTGGCCCTTAGCAGTGTGACCCTTGGCAGTGTGACCCCTAGCAGTGTGGCCCTTAGCAGTGTGACCCTTAGCAGTGTGACCCCTAGCAGTGTGGCCCTTAGCAGTGTGACCCTTAGCAGTGTGACCCTTAGCAGTGTGACCCTTAGCAGTGTGGCCCTTAGCAGTGTGACCCTTAGCAGTGTGACCCTTAGCAGTGTGCTTTGACGTTGCCATGCTGTTTTATTCTCTAACCAGTCATGCAATGGTGTCTTTAAGGCTTTTATTGGTTTTGTGCATAAAGGTCTCAATTCCTCTGAAATCGCTTTAATGGCGATTGTTTGGTGCATTTGCCAAACATTTTTTTTTGTTATTATTTGTTCTGTTAATCCCCATGAGCCTGTGCTGGATAAATGACAGCAGCTAATAAGATGGATGTATACCCAGTTAATACTACAGTAATAGCAGGTCTTTCCCCTTATAGAAGATTTGTGCTGTATTGATCCCCGGGGGGTGGGGGGGGGGGAAACCCTTGGTCCAGTCTTGCTGTCAATAAAGCTTGAGGGTTACAGCGAAGGGGCAGCTATCGTGTGGCACCCAGGGAGCTGGGAGTTAAGGACCCAAGGGGCTGACAGACATGTGACTATTCTGGTTAGCACTGTTCACACCTCTGGGACCAGGGTTCAAGTCTCCACCGTGGTTCCATGTTCTTCGCATGACATTGTGGGGTTTCCTCCAGGTACTCAGGTTTCCCACCCACAGTTCAAAACTATGCTGATGCTAATGGAGTTACCAGGTTGCTCATAGGTGTGCATGTGAGTGTGCCCTGAGATGGCCGGGCGCCCCATCCTGGGTTGTTCCCTGCCTTGTGCCCTGTGATGGCTTGGTGCCCCATCCTGGGTTGTTCCCTGCTTTGTGCCCTGAGATAGGTTGGTGCCCCATCCTGGGTTGTTCCCTGCTTTGTGCCCTGAGAAGACCAGGCACCCAATCCTGGGTTGTTCCCTGCTTTGTGCCCTGAGATGGCCAGGCGCCCCATCCTGGGTTGTTCCCTGCCTTGTGCCCTGTGATGGGTTGGCGCCCCATCCTGGGTTGTTCCCTGCCTTGTGCCCTGCGATGGGTTGGCGCCCCATCCTGGGTTGTTCCCTGCCTTGTGCCCTGTGATGGCTTGGTGCTCCATCCTGGGTTGTTCCCTGCTTTGTGCCCTGAGATGGCCAGGCGCCCCATCCTGGGTTGTTCCCTGCCTTGTGCCCTGTGATGGGTTGGCGCCCCATCCTGGGTTGTTCCCTGCCTTGTGCCCTGTGATGGGTTGGCGCCCCATCCTGGGTTGTTCCCTGCCTTGTGCCCTGTGATGGGTTGGCGCTCCATCCTGGGTTGTTCCCTACTTTGTGTCCTGTGATAGGTTGGTGCCCCATCCTGGGTTGTTCCCTGCCTTGTGCCCTGTGATGGGTTGGCGCTCCATCCTGGGTTGTACCCTGCCTTGTGCCCTGAGATGGCCAGGTGCCCCATCCTGGGTTGTTCCCTTCCTTTCATCCATAGGCTCCCCCCTCCACACAACCCTGAATAGAAGCAGTTTCAGAAAATGGATGGATTCTCATTGAAATTTCATGTAATATTTACATTTTTCGTGTCAAATAAACACATAACCTGTACACATGTATAGTGACAGTTTACACTGGAATGGATATGTGTTCCGCAGGCCCCATGACTCTTCCATAATAACATATCTGTCAAATTAATATACAGCAAATGTACTGTTTTGTTTCCACAGATAATTAGTGTCATCAGTGTCCTACAGACCCCTCAGAGCCATCGAAGGTTGTGAAAATGACAGTATGACTAAGGAGCTGGAAGAAGGCTAAGCGCGTTTTAGTATTTCTCAGATTTAATCTTGACCATGGTACAGTGGCACTCATTAGGTCATTATTCTCAGAACCGAAGCATTGAAGCATTTAAAGAGAACGACGGAATGGTTCCACACAGGGGCTGTTGATTGGAGTCTGAGTCACTGTTTGGGGTTATCGTGAGCTGATCTCCTGATGACGCAGCCTCATGCGGTCGCCGACGTGTTATGGCGGGAAAGGCTGCGGCCTTGTGGGCTGCTTCTGCAGTGAAAGCCGATGACTAAGAGCCACAGCTGGTGCGCATTAGCATAGCCAGGTTGCTCCGGAGGTGAGGGAGGTGGAGGTGACCAGCGTCTTGGTCCGGACCTCTGGAAAGAGTGAAGTTCTCTCTCAGCAGACACTGACGTAATGCTTGGAGCAGCCCGGCGTGCCGCATGATATTATGCAGAATGTTGTTAGTGGGGGGACCCAGTCCAGGGAGGTGGGGGGGTGGGGGAGCGGGGGGCCTTTGGCGTGGCAGTGGAAAAAAAAACAGGGGAAAGGCCCCTAGTAGCCTTACATTAAGCAGCCCTTGAGTGTTAAAAATCCCATTTAATATTTCTTGTCTTGGGCTTTGCCAAGATCAACATCCAGTGCCTGTTATCCATCTTTTTCCTGATATGAGCTCTATTAGAGCGATGGAAAGAAAAGAGTGAGAATGTGATATGACCGATATGTGCCTGCGTGTAGAGGGGGAATGTCTGATGTCTGGGACCAGGTCCAAGGCTGAAAGGGAAAATCCTCATCTAATGCAGCAAGGCTGCCCGGCCAGCCGACCTCCTCGCTGCTGGCCTCCTCGCTGCTGGTCTCCTTGCCGCAGGCCTCCCCTCGTCACCTCCCGCCTTGATGTTGGCCCCCTCGCTGCCGCCCCCCTCGCCGCCGACCTCCTCACTGCTGGCCTCCTCGCCACTGGCCTCCCCTCTGCTGGCCCCCTCTCTGCCGCCCCCCTCTCTGCCGACCTCCTCACTGCCGACCTCCTCGCTGCCGGCCTCCCCTCTGCCGGCCCCCTCTCTGCCGACCTCCCCTCTGCCGGCCTCCTCACTGCCGGCCTCCCCTCTGCCGGCCTCCCCTCTGCTGGCCCCCTCTCTGCCGGCCTCCTCTCTGCCGACCTCCCCTCTGCCGGCCTCCTCACTGCCGACCTCCTCGCTGCCGCCCCCCTCAGCTAGAGCCTTCTCTGTGCCCCTGTCTCTGCCCCTTTTTGCCATGTACTATAATGAGTATGTGGTGCACATGAAAATAAAATAAATAAAGTAATAATGCTAGTAACAATAATAAACCCCGTAATGCTAATTTTAAATTAATTGGTTACATCCATCTCATTGTGAATCTCTGTCAAGCCAGAAATGTTGCACTATTGACTGAGCTTCTGGCTGAGGGTCCTCCTTACTCTTTAAGATGCCAGTTGGCTTTGCTGCTGGATCAGCCAGGTTCCTGAGGGCTGGAGGAAGCTGAGCATGACCATGCTGCATTGAACATTGCAGACTGCAGGCTGCGAAGACCAGACATCTGCATGCTTTGCTAACTGGACCTGGCCTCAGCGCTCGGGGCTTTGGCCACACATGTTTTCGTCATTTGGGTTCAGGGAAGACATCTGGAATAAGCTGTGAGATCCAGGAGAAAGAGGAAGGCGTCCTGTTTAGCTCTGTCCAGGTGTGGTGCCACATCCCAAGCTTCCTGTCCTCCAAGGCTTGCAGGAATGTGAGGAGGATGCAAGCATGATGGTGTATCTATGAAACCACCACTGCCAGTGAATGAGAGATATTTCGCCACTGGTATAGTGAGTTATGTGTAAGAGGAGTATATCGTCATTAGAGTTGTAATACTAGTGGAACACAAACCATAATTTTCGGATCTTTGTCCATTTTTATGGACTATTCTCAGAAAAATTGTTAGTGGATTAACTGACCACCTTTTGGCAGACATGAAAGAACATATACCTGAAAAAATGAAGAGACCACTCTGGTTTAAACAAGTCTGCATTTTTAAATCCTGGTTTAATCGTAGTTGGCAGTAGAGGCTAGGTTGCTTTAAGGTTAAAAATTTTGAAGACAGCAGGACAGAAGAACGAAGTGAAGCAGGAGACATTGGGAAGGATCCAGCAGTAAAGGGCAGAAGCGACTTTCTAATGGCAGAGATGAGTGTTAACTTATCTGACAGTTTCTCATGAATCAGAGGATGACATCAAGTGACCTTCAAAAGGAATGAGACACATTAAGTGCAGGTGTGAAGTGCACTGCTAGGACAGTTTGTATCGGGCTCCTAGTAGCAGGACTGAAGTCTCATAAAGCAAGGAAGAAGCCCTTCATCACTGAGAAGCAGGGAAGAGCCAGGCTGGAGTTTGCAAAACATATGTAAATTATTCAGACGCGCACCCATAAATTGAGAAGTGAGTGAAACAAAAAATTGTGCTGTGGTCTCTTAATTTTTTCCATGGCTGTATGCAAACGTAATTTATACATATTTTAATATAACAGGTGTGCATCCATTGAAAAAAGCACACGTCTCCCTTGCCGGCAAAGATGGAAGGAGTCAGAATGAGGAGTCAGAATGATCAGGCTGGGCCACTCTGTCAGCTCTGCAGTGGACGCTGTATGTGATACAGCTGATCTTCTGAGAGCCTCATCCAGCACACCTCCGCCGTCGGGGTTATATGAGGAAGGGAGGACGACGGGCAGCCAGCTGCTGCCGTCTCTGGCTCGTAACGGGATGCGGGCTGCAGAAGCTGGCGCGACGCTTACAGTCTGAGCTCGTGCCCCGGGACGCCTCGGGGGTGCGGCTGCCAAACGTGCCGCCTTTCAGGGCGCTGGCTGAGCATCCGGCTCCCCACGTCTGGACCTCATTCTGAGGGCCGCCACTGGAAAGTAGGACACCGCTATTAAAAACAATCTCCGGCTGCGAGGTCTCAGTTAGTACGTCCCCCGGAGCCCCGAGGGAGCACTGCATCGCTGGCGGCTGACTCACCGCCTGAGACATGACACACGGCTTTGACGAGACAATGCGCTCTTTCATTCGCCTCTCTCTTGCTCGCATTCTCAAAGGCCTCCTGTTTTGTTTTAAGCGCAGGATGGGCAGAGAATACCCCCCCCGCCTTAGGTCCCTTTCTAAAAGAGCACCCTTGTGCCTTGCTGAGATCGATGGATCCAAACAGTGACTCGTCGGTATGGTGATGCTGGTGTGGCTGCAGTGTGGGATTCCCGAATGGCCCCTAACCATTAGTGACTCTCGCCCCAGCGCCAAGACTCTGGGAAGCTTGCCTGCCTACAGCCTTGCCTGTGGAGGGCGCTCTAGTGCAACCAGCCAGTTATCCGGAGACGTTTCGAACCTGTGTTTATAACATTTTTCACACTGTTTTTAGCTGCTGTCAAACTGGGAGACTTTCTGTGCTGATGGGACGCTGCTTTTCAGGCAGGAAGGTCTCTGTAGAATAGCCTGTATGTCTTTGAGTCGCACAGAGTCTACAGTTTGCATTGTACTGGAGAGAATTTGGATGCCTTTGGTTAGCTGTTAGAATTATCGAAGTGGCAACAGCATAGGAGAGAGTTTGTGCCTGTGTGGAGAGGGGGAATAGGAGAGATATCGGGGGGCACAATTTAGTATTTTAAATACTATTAATTGGGGGGATGAATGGAACCAAATTAAATACTGGGGGGCAACCGTCCCTCATGGTTGCTTCCTCCCTGCATGGTGGTACTGTATGTAGGCATAGATGGTTCAAAGGACAGGTCAAGTATCAGGCAATATATCGGGGCACCTGCATGTCTAAAAGGCACAATATCAGTTTACTGTTGTCTGTGTGCGAAGTGCTAGGGTAGGGCAATCGGGGAGAACATGGCTGGGATCTGGGGCAATCGGGGAGAACATGGCTGGCATCTGGGGCAATCGGGGAGAACATGGCTGGGATCTGAGGCAATCGGGGAGAACATGGCTGGGATCTGAGGCAATCGGGGAGAACATGGCTGGGATCTGAGGCAATCGGGGAGAACATGGCTGGGATCTGAGGCAATCGGGGAGAACATGGCTGGGATCTGGGGCAATCGGGGAGAACATGGCTGGGATCTGGGGCAATCGGGGAGAACATGGCTGGGATCTGGGGCAATCGGGGAGAACATGGCTGGGATCTGGGGCAATCGGGGAGAACATGGCTGGGATCTGAGGCAATCGGGGAGAACATGGCTGGGATCTGGGGCAATCGGGGAGAACATGGCTGGGATCTGGGGCAATCGGGGAGAACATGGCTGGGATCTGGGGCAATCGGGGAGAACATGGCTGGGATCTGGGGCAATCGGGGAGAACATGGCTGGGATCTGGGGCAATCGGGGAGAACATGGCTGGGATCTGGGGCAATCGGGGAGAACATGGCTGGGATCTGAGGCAATCGGGGAGAACATGGCTGGGATCTGGGGCAATCGGGGAGAACATGGCTGGGATCTGGGGCAATCGGGGAGAACATGGCTGGGATCTGGGGCAATCGGGGAGAACATGGCTGGGATCTGGGGCAATCGGGGAGAACATGGCTGGGATCTGGGGCAATCGGGGAGAACATGGCTGGGATCTGAGGCAATCGGGGAGAACATGGCTGGGATCTGGGGCAATCGGGGAGAACATGGCTGGGATCTGAGGCAATCGGGGAGAACATGGCTGGGATATGTTTATACTGAAAGGGAAGAGACAGCAGATGTTGGTCGTTAACACAGTTCTTGGGGAAGCCGGAGCGGCTTTTTCACTGTCAGCTTCAGGGGAAGCGCTTCGACTTTTTGGAAGACAGGTAGATATCTCAGTTTTTGCTGATACCAGACAAATGTGAGCAGGAATCTATCAGGAAGAAGTATTACGTAGTAAGTATGAAATACTGGGAAACCTGACTAAGGTATTTTGTTGAACATGTGCTCAGAAGTAGATGATTTTATAAAAATTATTTTCAAACTTTTACTATATTTAGTACAAGGAAAGAAAAAAACGCATAATCTTATGTACAGTCTGTAGGCATCAAAGCACTTCACCAGAAGTCAGAGGCTCTGCAGCTGGGTGTGAGTCACCAGTGGGGGATGATGGCATATTTTATACTAATTCAATTCAATTCAATTCAATTTTATATATATAGCGCATTATCACAACATTACATTGTCTCAATGCGCTTTACATTTCTGCCTCGTAAGGACCCCCCAGTGAGTAAGCCAAAGGCAACGGTGGCAAGGAAAAACTCCCTAAGAGGAAGAAACCTCCCTAATGAACATGACTGTATGAAAAGAAAAACAAATCTGGCATCTGGTGACCTTCATTCTTCATTTCGGAACGCTTACTGTTGTTAAGACCAGGGTCACTGGTGACCTGTGGGATAAAATATCATGTTTATCCCAAAGTTTAATTAGCTGGTGTAGGCATGCTTAAAGTAAACGCTATATATGTAACTCTGGCACTTATTTGCGCAGATCTGGCAGCTCTCTGGTTAAGAAAAGAAGAACAATAAATAAAATATAATAAATATTTATTTTAATTTTACACATCACTTTTCACGCAAGCATGTTTTCAGCGCCATGTTTTTCTTGTGTTCCGGAAGCTGCGCCCGCCTCTTTAGCCCTCTGCCCTCATATGCCCTTCGTGTTCCGGCACCTTCTGATTTACAGATTAAGCACTGAGAATAATGCTGCTTGGGGCGGCTCAGTGGGTGTCACTGTTGCCTCACACCTCCGCGGTTGGGGGTTAGAAAATCCCACCCTGAGTTCCGTGTCTGCACTGTTCCCCCATGTGTCGTGTCAGTTCCCTACCATAGTCCAGCAACATGCATTTTTAACTTGGTTGTTGTGTTTGCCCTGACATGGACCGTCGTCCTGTCCAGCGTGCCCCCTGCCCTGTGCCCTAGGCTGCCTGGGATAATGGTGCAGGCTCCACCCCTCCTCCAACTCTGCACTGGGTTAGCAGCTGGAAGATGCAGGGACATTTTCGTCTTATAAAAATGTGCAGATCATTAAATAAACGTACAGGTTGGGTATCAGTGCTAATGCATTTTCCATCAAAAGAAGGAGGATTTGTGACCTCATCTGGTCAGCTCATAATCGCTGTTAAATTCGGCCCTAAATCCAGCTAAACTTCATGACCTCAGATGGATTTCTTTGCTGCACTCCGTCTCACTCCAAATAAGCGTGATGCTTCCGATTCTCCACGCCGTTTTGCTGGGACACGCAGAGACGGCCTCCTGACTTCTCCACTGATCCGGTGTGTCTGGCTCAGTGAGGCTTGGTTTGCATTAAACACTAAGAAATACCAGAGGCCGGAAAGTGTGTCTCTGAGTTGATTTTTCAGTCAATTCTCCAGTGAAAGACGTGCAGCGTGAAAAGCAGAGTAATTGAATTTCCAGACCTTGTGTTTTGTTGGGAGTGTCACGTCGATTTTGAAATCTCACTAAATGCCTAGTGCTATTTGCACCGTTTAACTGATCGTTTACTTCTTAGCTGCTGTGGGTACTTTCTCAAAATTGTTATGTAGAAGAAAATATAGGCTGTTTGTAATTATGCTTTTTCTCAAATGAAAGAAGAAAAAAGAAAAAAGGGGTAATTCAGAAACTCAAGCAAGAAAAAATTTTCAATAAAATATGCATTTTTATTTTGTAGCCCTTGAGTAATTACATATTTGGAAAAATAAGTTTGAGCCCTTGGCAGATGGATTTAATAAACTTCCACCTAAATTCCTCCTGTATTCAAGAGCACAGTGTCTTTACAGTTTCTCTGTGGGAAGGAAGGAATGGGTTGTGATAGTTATGTGCGAGCCTGAAATTTAGAAAGCAATAAAAACAAAACCACGACATAAACCGTGCGTGTAAATGTACTTCTGGCGTAACTGCTTAAATCTTCAGATTTATTGTTTTTGAAAGAAAAGAGTTAATGGCTTTTAGGAAGCAGAGGTTTGGGGTTATCAGCCTCTCCAGCTCATTTCCTGCAGTATTTTTCCTTGCTATTCGCCCTGAACCAGAATGTTTACACTCTGAGACTCTTAGGTGTCCTGCCTCCCGTCGGTGGTCGTCTTCCTGTGAAAAATGGCAATAAATCCCAAAGATGGAACATTAAATGGATTTAAAAATAAAGTAGAAACTGCTCAAGAAATTGCATTTCTTGGTCAATATTGATAGATTGTCTGGTAATGCTTTACATTAAGTGCACCTTCATAATGCATTCATTATGCATTCATAGAACATTCATAGTACACCTTAACATCCTAACATCCCTTAACAGCTTTAATATACATTAATAACAAACATTACATGATTTTACAATTATAATGTTTGTTATTATTATATAATGTTTGTTATTAATGTATATTACATGGTGTTTATGAATGTTTTATGAATACATTATGAAGGTGTACAGAACGTTTTATGAATACAATATAAAAGCATTATGAAGGTACACTTACTGTAAAGCGTTACCAGTTGTCTTTGGGGTTTGTATGACTTGCAAACTGCTTAATCTACAGCACTTTACATGTTTACCTCTTTGCAGTGTGGATCTGTGGTCTTTCTGGGCTGTGCAAACGATGTATAACAGAACATACACAACATCCTTTATGACTCAAGATTTCCTCATTCCCATCTGTTGTGAATTACCCCCCCCCCCCCCCCCCCCCGCCCCATGATTATTACTTTATCCATTTCCCTGAGTTGTGGTCCTTTGTAGAGTCAAAGATCTTCTCCATCCTTTACTTATAGATTTCAGTACCAGATGTTTGGAGTTGCTTGCAAGTTGCTTCAATATCAATGTATATCGTCAATAACTGTCTATTGTATTAAGGGCTAATATGAAACCATAATTAGAGAAACCACTATGCTTGCTACATAAGTGCATCTCTATATAAGGATATATGCCGTAGATTTAGAGTAGAGGATGAAGGCATCACGGCCATTTAAAACTTGACATTTGGCTGCAGTCCATTGGTTTTTTGTTTTGCAGGGAGATATCCAGCAGCTGATGATCGCCGCTGACCACCGGGTGGCCGATGACTATTGTGAGCACTACAGCCCTGACTGTGAGGTGCCGGTTCCTGAATCCACTCAGAACCAGGACCCGGAGCCATATGACTATGTAAGAGGAGGCCCAAAATTTTTTTCCCCTGCTGGTTTCATTTCTCCCTCTATGACACGCATTCCTCTTCCCAGCTGCCGGTTTCACATTCGGCTTAGGAGTACAGCTCAGCATTAATCGGAGTTGTGCTTCCAGCCAATGAGGCTCTTCCGGGTTTAAGCGGGCAGTTACAGGTGTTTTAGGCCGAGACAGACTGAAGCGGCTCGACCACTTGGTGAATTGGCCTGAAATGAAAATGATGATTCTTTTATTGCAGAGTGACACGCTATTTTCAAAATAGGAGGAAGACTACTGTAAGTGATCTGGGACTAAAATGGAACTCAAGCCCTGTGTTTTAAAGAATAGTGCTACTTCCAGAATGGGAGTTCATTCATAAATAAAATTTACATATTCTCTGAATGCTGGCTTCTGCTGTGGACCAATGACAATATGTAATAAAAATGACTCAAAACAAAATCTAGATATAATATTGTATACATTCTATAACATCATTTCTAACAAAAATTTTGCCTTTTAAAATTATATTCAGTTACATTTAACTACATGGCTATATAAAACAAATAAGAATTAGTGTATGTGCAATCTTAAATCTGGTTTACTTGACACATGTTGATAGACATTCACCTTGATTTTATAGTATATAACACATAGATCTGGCCACCTTACCTGTCACCACGCTGCTGTTTGAGCAAGTGGGGCTTTTGGGTAGAGTTTTTTACTATAAACCGTTCAGGATGTTTCCAGTCCGGACTTGTCTGGGCGAGTAAAGTCCTCTGCCGTCTGCATCCCGCAGCTGCGCTCGTTATCCCAGCAGGATACGCTCGTTATTCCAGCAGGATGCGCTCTTTCTGCAAGCAGTCAGGGTCACAGCAGAGCGAATACGCTTCGAGAGAAGACATCTGCATGACCAAAAAAAAACAACATCCAAATTTCGGTCCTCGCTTGCTTTTCATTGCCGCAAAATTCCTTAAAGCTTGTTGCTGTCTGGTCTGGGATATATTTCAGAGAATCACACTGAAAATCCACCTGCAATAAACAAACCATGAAATACCAATTATTGATTGATTATATATATTTTAAATATCCTGTTCATTTTAGAAACATTATAGTGTTTATTATATTACAGGATTTCTTTATAACCATTTAAGGTAATTCTTTACATTAACTGCAACTTCATACTGCATTCCTAATGCATTCATAGAACATTCAGTGCAACTTCATAATGCATTTATAATGCACTCATAGAACATTCATTAGCAGCATGTAAGTGTTTTTAATGCATTTTGAATGAACTGTTACAACATTTAAACTCTCTCTTACAACTGAGTTAAACTGGCCCACAAGTGCTGGGCTACAACTGATTGTTTGCCCTTTATCTATGCTCAGCCTCCTGGGGAAGACAACTATGACTATGAGTACCCTTACTATGACACCGATCCAGACCAGGTAACTTTGTCACCCAACCAGAATGAAATATTCATTACTCAACAGTCATTGATAGACATATGCATGGATGAATGGATGATGGATTGACAAATATACTTTATATTTACAAGGATAAATTCTATAATAATAATAATAATAATTATTATTATTATAGTTATTATTGTTGTTGTTGTTATTATTATAGCTATACACTCCCTCTGTTCATTTAAATGCTTTGAGTTTTGCATCTAGAGATTAACATATTATTTACAAGACATTAATTGAAAGAGGTATGTAAACGTCACACTAGTGAAATGCCGGGAACTTCCTTTCCATGGTCAGGTGATGTCTACGGCGAGGACGGAGACGGCGGAGGACATCACCACAAAAGTCTACCCCACGGACAGTTACGATGGGGCTGCATATAATTATGAGACCTACGAGGAAACTGATTTGGTCCCAGGATCCCATGAACATGTGGTCAGTGGCGGGCCGGGTGCTGAGACACGGACAGACATCGACCTGGGACTAGGATTCAGAAGAGAGGTCGATCTCAGTCCTGTGCCAGGCCTGGACAAAATTGAATCAGTTGTCACACATAACATGACCCAGGTAAGTGTGTTTTTGCATATCTTGGGCATTTTTAATGCCTATTTTGCTTCCAGATTGTTGTAACTTCATAAATCTGAAAAGTATTGTTAATATACTTGAGTTATTAGATGGAACAGGCTTCTTGGGTGGTCGTCTCGCTGGCATTGATGACACAGTGAACATAATGCGTTCCAGCCCCTGGAGTTATTGTGACATGAACTGTGATAACAGGCTGCATCCAAGTGCGTCTTTGTTCATCAATGGGGTTTTGTTTCTTCCTTAAGGTTGTAAATTATGTGGACCGTGACACTGAGGAATATGGCAATCTGGATTACGGATACGAGTACGGCTCAGAGGAATACACTGATGGGCACACTGGTACGGACCACAGCTCCACGGGCACTGGGAGCAGCTCATCTAGCTCCGCGGGGGGGTCGGCTGGTACAGTGGGTGGATCCACGGTCGTGTCCAGCGGATCCACAGTCGTTTCCAGCGGATCCACGGTCGTGTCCAGCGGATCCACGGTCGTTTCCAGCGGATCCACGGTCGTTTCCAGTGGATCTGCAAGTGGTGTGGATGTATCAATTGGAGCTGGAGCAGGAGCAGGAGCTGGAGCTGGAGCAGGAGCTGGAGCAGGAGCTGGAGCAGGAGCTGGAACAGGAGCTGGAGCTGGAGCATCCCGAATCGGTGGAGGGGCAACTGGTGCAGCGGGCGCAGCAGCTGGAACCGGAGGCAGCTCTGCTGGTGCTGGGGGTGGTCAGGGTGGCACTGAAGAGGCAGAGTACACATACAACGTAGATAATTTCAAGGAGGAGGACTACACTTATTACGAACATTACACAGATGCTGACACTGACACTGCAAAGCAGCTGCCCGCGGAAAAGGATGAGTTCTATGAAGTGGTAAGGAGCTTTAATCCCGGGATGGGGCTCTGCTCTCCATTATCCTTAAAGAACCGAATTACATCTAGCGTCTGCTACCATTCTGCTGCAATGGAGGTGGTGCTGAGCCTAACCAGCCCCCCAACATGGGAGACCGGCGACCGGGGAGGGGGCCGGGGTGGGTGGACGGTCAGGACGATGGCGACATAAGGCTGGGTTTCTTCTCCCGCAGGTCGACGGCGCCAGAGGCGAGAAGGGGCAGAAAGGAGAGCCGGCCATCATTGAGCCCGTGAGTATTGATTTCCATGCTGTTATGAGGCTGCCATCGGGGGCCTCACCCCCCAGTACCCGCATATGTATGGCAACACGGCCACATAGTTCACAGCTGCTGCCCCATGTGGTGCGGAACGGAAATATCTGTCAGAGTTCTTGGCTGAAGGACTTTGAGATATGCTTCATGTAGACCGAGACAAAGCGGGAAGTGGTTTGTTCATGGATGTGTTTCAGATCTGCAGAGCCCATAAGCAGAGGGCTGCAGACTGACAGTATCTGTTATGGGTGACTAGATGAGTCTAGTCCCCTCGAGGGTCAGAAGATCACCGTGGAGTAAGAGCCGTGCATGCTGGGGAGGAGAGAGGTCATATAATTACAGAGTAGCTGATGGCTGAATGTGCATAACCGTGTTGACAGACCACTGTCCTAACCTTCAGAAGTCCTCCACCATGTCCGTCTAGCTCCTTTATCCAGCCTCTCTTGTCCCACCTGTATCAGGCCAGTGAAACTGGATTTTCACCCCATCTGGTCTGAGTAAAAGAATTATTTCTTATGTATTATTTGTATATTTGTCTCTTTGTGAGGACGACTGTTAAGAGGAAAAGAATCATCTTTTTTCCATGGAGATTTCACCAGGAAATTAAATGTGTCATTCCAAATTAGCTGTGACGAAACACAAAAGGCAGTGAAACGACGATTAAGTGTGAACACAGCCAGTAATATAGCAGACTGACCTTAATGAGCCTGTAACTCACATGCACGTGGGGGGGTCAGAAGTTAATGCTCACAGCCCATAAGCATAAAGCACTCTGGCAAGCGTGGCTGCCTGCAGTGTTCCAGAAAACAAGCCCCAGGAAGCAGGTAATATTTTCTTGTATATGAAGAAAGGTGTGTGTGCCTTGTGATGAGATGGCACCCCATCCTGGGTTATTCCCTACCTTGTGCACATAGCTTCTGGGATCTGCTCTGGACCCCCCCCCCCCCCCCCCCCCCCCACAACCCTGAATAGGACAAGTGGGTACAGAAAATGGATGGATGGATGGATGTATGGATGGATGGGTAAAGAAAGGCTGCATGTTAGAGTTGATCATCCTGGATGGGGTGCCGCCCCACCCTGGAAATATGCCAAGCAGAGGCTGAAGCTCTCCGCTGTCCTTATGTAGAAGACACTGTGATGTGGTGACTTTGGCAGCAGTGTCAAGAATGTGGTCGGTGTGTTTGGTTGCGGTACCAGGATTCCATCCCAGGGTGGGCATTTGGGTATGTCGGATGGGAACCAGTCTTCGAATGGTTTCAGAGCCCCAGGGGGATTCCCTGCTAGGCTGTTGTCATTGCAAATATGGCGGGACCTGCGGAGTGGCAGTGACGGCCATGGCGAGGGAGACCCCGCGGAGTGTCACTGACGGCCATGGCGAGGGAGACCCCGCGGAGTGGCAGTGACGGCCATGGCGAGGGAGACCCCGCGGAGTGGCAGTGACGGCCATGGCGAGGGAGACCCCGCGGAGTGTCAGTGACGGCCATGGCGAGGGAGACCCCGCGGAGTGGCAGTGACGGCCATGGCGAGGGAGACCCCGCGGAGTGGCAGTGACGGCCATGGCGAGGGAGACCCCGCGGAGTGGCAGTGACGGCCATGGCGAGGGAGACCCTGCGGAGTGGTAGTGACGGCCATGGCGAGGGAGACCCTGCTCCTAGCCACATCCGCCCTGTGCAAATGCACGCTCACTCCTGCTGTCATCAACGTCTACCCTGCCACTCTGGGGGTTACGGTGTGGCAGCACTGCAAACACACAGCCGCCTCAGAAAGCACGGTGTGAGAGTGGTGTAAACGCATGCTCACTCCCTCCCTGCAACTCTGGGAGGGCGAGATCACTGCAAACACACGATCACTCCCTCCATGCCTCTCTGGAGGGGCGAGATCACTGCAAACACACAGCCGCCTCAGAAAGCACGGTGTGAGATTGGTGTAAACACACGCTCACTCCCTACCTGCCACTCTGGGGGGGCAAGATCACTGCAAACACATGGTCACTCCCTCCCTGCCCCTCTGGGGGGGCGAGATCACTGCAAACACATGCTCACTCCCTTCCTGCAACTCTGGGAGGGCGAGATCACTGCAAACACACGCTCACTCCCTCCCTGCCCCTCTGGGGGGGCGAGATCACTGCAAACACATGCTCACTCCCTTCCTGCAACTCTGGGGGGGCGAGATCACTGCAAACACGCGCTCACTCCCTCCCTGCCCCTCTGGGGGGGCGAGATCACTGCAAACACATGCTCACTCCCTCCCTGCAACTGTGGGAGGGCGAGATCACTGCAAACGCACGCTCACTCCCTCCCTGCCGCTCTGGAGGGGTGAGATCACTGCAAACACACGCTCACTCCCTCCCTGTCACTCTGGGGGGGCCGAGATCACTGCAAACGCACACCCACTCTAGCTTTCACGGACGCCTCACCATGCAGTTTAGAATTTCGTCTCCACAAAGATCCGATGAACAGAACCGGAATTCCTGCCAAGGGGAATAGAGCCTCGGGTTAAATCTCGCATCGGTTCGGCGGGCCCCACGAGGGCCCCCGAGGCCACGCCGCTCGCCCCTGCTGCTTGTGGGGACTCCTTTCTGCTGTCAGAGCCTGTAATGTGATCCTGCGCTCTGGCTCGTCCTTCTTGTGGGTCACATGAGTCGCTCTCATTATTAGCCTGAATCGCATCTGTTTGGATGTGTTGCAGGGAATGCTGCTCGAAGGCCCAGCTGGTCCTGAAGGCCCCACTGTAAGTATCTGCCTCTCTCACTCACTCTTTCTTTCTCCCACTCCCTCTTTCTTTCGCCTGTCCACTTAACAGCCTAGTCTGGCTAGTCTCCACACACCAGCCCCCTCCCCTGGTTCTCTTAGACTTGCTGTCTTCAGCTCAGACCATTATTGGATGTAGTTCACATCCATGACTCTGCAAACCAGTCAGGGCCCTAATGCATTCTCTGTTTATTTTTTTGCTTATATAAATATTTGAATATACTTTGTAAGACGCAGCCCTGAATCATTTGGCGTCGACTTTTATCAAGTCAGAGAAACAGCTGAGATGTCATGTCTGGATGCGAGAGCGACTTTTTCAAGCACTTGCAGTGTGACATGCTCTTTCTTCTGCAGTGTTCTGTCCCTATAATACTTGTAATTAAAAAAAATAAGAAGTCAGTCACCTTTGCCAAGATCTACACAGAACAGTAGAGAGTAGAGAGAGCTATATTGTAGCTCTGATGGAGGGTGGGAGTTTCCGCCTTTAGCCGACGCCCCCTTGTGTGAAATGGGCCTCTCCCCATGTGATGTGTCATTGGTTAGTGACGGCGTGTGATGTCATCTGCAGGGTCTGCCTGGCCCCCCAGGATCATCTGGCCCCCCTGGTCCGGCTGGAGACTCTGGAGAGAGGGTACGTACAGCCGTTGATAGTCCCCATGGTCCGTCTACGGCAGAACCCTCACAGTGCTGTGTCATTGTTCCTTGAGTACTGGGAGCCAGTGAGCTTCCTGCAGGCTATGTGAACAGCCCAGATAGAGAGCAGCGGGTTAGATCGCCCCCCCTCCCTACCCGCCCAGTTAGTCACAGCCCGCAGGACGTCTCGCTTTCTCAGCCCGGGTCGTCACCCCTTCCATCACTTAGCTCTTCCTCGACTGCTCGTTCTGGACTGTGGGAATGTGAAGATCGCATCCAGACTGTAATCTGTGTTCTGCCAGCTTGTGATGAGTGTTTAGATGGGACTCCAGTGACCGAGCCCCCAGACAGCGTACAGTACCAGAAGGGACCTGTACACAGAATAACTGATAGGGCTTCATTTGATAAACGGGGCCAGACCAGCTGCCTGTGACTTTTTAAAAATAAATATATATTAAATAAAATTTTGGGTGGCTGTATGCCGGGCAGTGCTACACTACCTAGTAGCTAGTTGCCCTGGGAAAATACCACACTGTACCACAGCTCGACTATCCCAACCTCACACGTATCTCCCAGTCTCACACGTATCTCCCAACCTCACACGTATCTCCCAGTCTCACACGTATCTCCCAGTCTCACACGTATCTCCCAACCTCACACGTATCTCCCAACCTCACACGTATCTCCCAGTCTCACACGTATCTCCCAACCTCACACGTATCTCCCAGTCTCACACGTATCTCCCAGCCTCACACGTATCTCCCAGTCTCACACGTATGTCCCAGCCTCACACGTATCTCCCAGCCTCACACGTATCTCCTAACCTCACACGTAACTCCCAGCCTCACACGTATCTCCCAGCCTCACACGTATCTCCCAGTCTCACACGTATCTCCCAGCCTCACACGTATCTCCCAGTCTCACACGTATCTCCCAGCCTCACACGTATCTCCCAGTCTCACACGTATCTCCCAGTCTCACACGTATCTCCCAGTCTCACACGTAACTCCCAGCCTCACACATAACTCCCAGTCTCACACGTATCTCCCAGCCTCACACGTAACTCCCAGTCTCACACGTATCTCCCAGCCTCACACGTAACTCCCAGCCTCACACGTATCTCCCAGCCTCACACGTAACTCCCAGTCTCACACGTAACTCCCAGCCTCACACGTAACTCCCAGCCTCACACGTATCTCCCAGCCTCACACGTATCTCCCAGTCGCACCCTCACACCTAAAATCCAATGTGATCATCCGATTCCGACCGACATCCATTTCAACATACGACCTGTGTGTCGGAACAGAACCCGGTCTTAAGCTGGAGTCTTCGCTGAGCTCCCTGGTCCCTCCCTTGCTCTTTACTGCATCCTCATCTCTTGTTTAATATAATTAGCCTACATTTCTCTGGATCTAAAGCAGCCACAGGTCTTTTCATTGGTTTATGATTTGTTTTGTTTGAGGGCTTCATATGGTGCGCATGGTTTGCTCAAATATTACTGTGTCAGCGATTTCTCATGAGAGACTCCATCTCAGGCTGATGGTGACTCTGAGAGAGTGATCGAAAGTGCCTTTGTCAGGCGGACTTAGAGAAAGAGGCTGGCAGGGTCACTGATGGTCAGAAAGATGAGGGCTCCTCCCAGTGCAGTGATCATTCAAGGCAGACAAGCATCAGTGTTTACTGTTCTGACTCTCTGTCGGTCATTGAAAGGTCCAGAACTTATTGTCTTTATCAATAACAATAATATCATTCTTTAACAATAATATCATTCTCAGTATCTGTGGGAAAAAAGTCTGTTCATTCTCAGTGTCACGGTTCATTTTCTGTATCAGTGACTTGTACTGCATTTACTGCGCAAGTGAGTATTCTCCGTGTTGTGATCTGTTCTTTTACCGTGTTAGTGAACATTATCTGTGTTAGTGATTTCTTCATTGACTGTGTCAGTGAAGATTTTGCTTCCCATGTTAGTCATTAGCTCACTCTAAGTGGTTGTTATCACTAAATCAAGGGAAGGACAGTCTAATTGTCGGGGATAATTAGAGAACTTGGTGCAGTTAATCATTAGGGAAGGAAAAGCTTCTTACTGTCACAGAACATCAGAAATATCTGATCTCCTATTAATCATCTGTGCTCATTAAAAGAAGGTTCGCTCAGTACTTGCAGCATTGCTGATTGTTAAAATTAGATTGACCCAGACTCTGTCAGAGATCATGGAAGATGTAGCTCATTTTCAGTGTGACTGATTACTGGGGGGGATCTTATAGTGTCAGGAATCATTACGTGAAAAAAGTTCCCACAATCAGTGGGTCAATCAGTCCCACAAGGAGAGAGATTAGTTGGTGACATGAGGAATCATAGTTGTTCTTGATGCGTCACTGATGAAACAGAACATTCTAATCACTGGTGATCTTCAGAGAGGGAGGAGCTGCACGTTCACAATGTTCCGTCACATCTAGTCTAGGATCATCCTTCTTTTTTATGAGAACATTACTGCACTAAAAGGCAGCATATGGCTCAGTGGGCTAAGCCTATATGCCAGTAATCAGAAGGTCACCAGTTCAAACCCAGCCTCAGCATGTCTGTGGGTCCTTGAGCAAGGCCCTTAACCCCCAGCTCCCTGGGCGCTACTACGGGTGGCTGCCCTTCACGGACAAATTACTCCACAAAGAATAAGTTCAGGGAAGTGTAATGACAATTTCCCCATGGGGATCAGTAAAGTATCAATTATTGTTATTAAAGATCATCTCTGCTTCTCTTTCTTACAACAATCAAGCAATCAGCCTACATGGATTTCAGGAAGCAGAATGTTTTGTGATTGTGTCCATGCTGACTGCGTGATTAAGCCATTTACGACTCGGAGTTTCATTCCGCAGTGTTGACGTGATAGTTTTGCTCGTTCACAGGGTCCCCCCGGCCGCCCAGGGATTCCCGGAGCTGATGGCCTGCCAGGACCCCCAGGGACTGTCTTGATGCTGCCTGTAAGTACATGAGAACAATTGCCTTTTATCTTTCTGTGAAACTTCGGAAAGAAGGTAATAATTTCTAACATGAATATTTGGCTTGTTATACTATCTCACATTTTTTTTGCTTTGTTCTAAAGCTGCAAATAATTAAGCAAAAATATGTTTTGCTCTGAGTGCATGCCTCATCTTTGGATTAGCCGTCAGTGTGTGCTTCTCCTCTGATGTCCTGTTACTGATCCCCATATGTGCTTCAAGGCTGGCGGCTCCATAATGCTGTACGTGTTACATCACTGAAACAAATCTTATTATAGTATGATTTTATAACCACGATGTAATAACCTCTGCATGTGAAATTCAAAATATTTCTGCAAAATGCTGCCACTCAGTGGTAATGAACAGTAAAAATGATTGAGAAAAACAACACTTACAGGTATGTGCTGCCATATGTCCATTATTTTGGAAGCAGAAACAACAGATCAGGCTGGGTTTACAAGAAAACAAAAGAACAGCTATATTAATGTATAATAGTTAAAACATATATGGTAATCACTAAGTTTAACCAGATGTTTAATTTCACAAGCTTGTAGCTATGCAGGATCTTGGAACATGATAATACTAAAATATTAATGTAAATGCTTCCTATTTGAGGCTGTAGATCTCCCTATCCAAATCTACATGAAAAGTATCCTGCATTTGGAATTTTTACTGAAAGAGGAATGTTTTTGACATTATTGTATAACAATACAGAATGGTTACTAAGCATTTAATCAATGACAGACAGCAACATCACATTTCCTGTCTCTCTCCCAATTGGCCACATAAAGTGCGCGGAGCCCGAGACGCACTTCTCACTTTTTCTCCGCCTGTGGCCTTTCCCATGTGACCTGACTTAGGGAGCATTTGTTCAAGTTGCACAGGATGAATAGAGATTCAGGGAAGTTTACGCCTTTCTCACTGAGTTTCCTGTGGCTTGCTTTGGGCCGATCAGATATGAGATTCATGAAGGACAAGCTGTGGTGAGATGCGGCACAGGCTCCAGCCCGTGACATTTTACCCTGAAAAGCAAACGTTTACAGCACAGGGTTGGCTGTGTACTGCGGGCTGGGTGAGCCTCCTTAAGACTGAGGCTGAGAATAAGCACGCAGGAGTTTACAGCACAGGGTCGGCCGTGTACTGCGGGCTGGGTGAGCCTCATTAAGACTGAGGCTGAGAATAAGCACGCAGGAGTTTACAGCACAGGGTCGGCCGTGTACTGCGGGCTGGGTGATCCTCATTAAGACTGAGGCTGAGAATAAGCACGCAGGAGTTTACAGCACAGGGTCGGCCGTGTACTGCGGGCTGGGTGAGCCTCATTAAGACTGAGGCTGAGAATAAGCACGCAGGAGTTTACAGCACAGGGTCGGCCGTGTACTGCGGGCTGGGTGAGCCTCATTAAGACTGAGGCTGAGAATAAGCACGCAGGAGTTTACAGCACAGGGTCGGCCGTGTACTGCGGGCTGGGTGAGCCTCCTTAAGACTGAGGCTGAGAATTAGCACGCAGGAGTTTACAGCACAGGGTCGGCCGTGTACTGCGGGCTGGGTGAGCCTCATTAAGACTGAGGCTGAGAATAAGCACGCAGGAGTTTACAGCACAGGGTCGGCCGTGTACTGCGGGCTGGGTGAGCCTCCTTAAGACTGAGGTTGAGAATAAGCATGCAGGAGTTTACAGCACAGGGTCGGCTCCTCAGTGTGACACCAAGAGAAGAGGCGAGTCTAGGGACACTGGGGGCCCTGGGGGCAAAAATCTCCATGGGCCCTCCAATGCACCCCCCCCAACATGGTAAAATTTATGACCATTATTTTAGCGTATTTAAGTCTACATTAATAATAGAGAATTTAATAAACTAAGTTAATAAATTTCATTACTGTGAATACACAAATAAAGGAGGTTTGTCGTTGTAATCGGCAGCCCTCGGGCCCCCCCCCTGCTCAAAGGTATGGATGAAGCTGTGCAGGTCCTAAGGGGGTCGGGGGATTCATAGTGGCATTGCTCATGAGTGCCTGACCTGCTTGACTTATATCTTACTTATTTACCCATAAAAAGACCCATAAAACCCCTAAACCTTCCCCGTAATTCCTGCTTATTAATTACCGGGCCATACCTTGCTTTTAAATGTATTATATACGCTAGTATATTTGGGTGTTTTTTTAATATGCTTGTATAACCGGGAACTTTTTCAGCCTAGCTGCTCATGCTAATGCCCACATATAAATATAGGTTTTTGAGCTTTATGTTAGCAAAAATTTAATGAAATACGCATTTGATGCTGTATTCTATTGTAGCCAGCAGGTGGCACTGAACACCTTGAAGATAAGTTGCAGGCACGAGATGGAAATATGTCAATCTAAGAAGCGTGAGGAATAATTTCAGCCTGTTTTAAATGGAAGGAGTACCACAGTGTTCGTCTAACACTACTCTTTATCATCTAAGAAGTGACTTGCAGATCAGTTGTTGCTCTACTCTAGTATCATTCAGAAAAACTGCCTTCTTCCATTTGTGATCTTATACAAAAGGCCAAAAAGGGGCGGCATGGCCCACGTCACTGGGCAGGTCCCTTTCCCTGGCATGTGTGGGCAGGTCCCCTTCCTTGGCATGTGTGGGCAGGTCCCCTTCATGGTCATGTGTGGGCAGGTCCCCATCCCTGGCATGTGTGGACAGGTCCCCTTCCCGGGCATGTGTGGGCAGGTCCCCTTCCCGGTCATGTGTGGACAGGTCCCCTTCCCGGTCATGTGTGGGCAAGTCCCCATCTCGGTCATGTGTGGGCAGGTCCCCTTCCCTGGCAAGTGTGGGCAGGTCCCCTTCCCTGGCATGTGTGGGCAGGTCCCCTTCCCAGTCATGTGTGGGTAGGTCCCCTTCCCTGGCAAGTGTGGGCAGGTCCCCTTCCCTGGCATGTGTGGGCAGGTCCCCTTCCCGGTCATGTGTGGGCAGGTCCCCTTCCCTGGCAAGTGTGGGCAGGTCCCCTTCCCTGGCATGTGTGGGCAGATCCCCTTCCCGGTCATGTGTGGGCAGTTCCCCTTCCCGGTCATGTGTGGGCAGGTCCCCTTCCCTGGCATGTGTGGGCAGGTCCCCTTCCCGGTCATGTGTGGGCAAATCCCCTTCCCGGTCATGTGTGGGCAGGTCCCCTTCCCTGGCATGTGTGGGCAGGTCCCCTTCCCGGTCATGTGTGGGCAGGTCCCTTTCCCTGGCATGTGTGGGCAGGTCCCCTTCCCGGTCATGTGTGGGCAGGTCCCCTTCCCTGGCATGTGTGAGCAGGTCCCCTTCCCTGGCATGTGTGAGCAGGTCCCCTTCCCGGCCATGTGTGGGCAGGTCCCCTTCCCGGTCATGTGTGGGCAGGTCCCCTTCCCGGTCATGTGTGGGCAGGTCCCCTTCCCTGGCATGTGTGGGCAGGTCCCCTTCCCGGTCATGTGTGGGCAGGTCCCCTTCCCGGTCATGTGTGGGCAGGTCCCCTTCCCTGGCATGTGTTCTTCACTCCCTGAAGTTTATCTGCCCATGAAGCTAATTGAGATAAGAGGGGCAGTGGCAAGCCGACGAGCGGAATCGTTACCGCTGGTTCCTAACTTGCGAGAAAGAATGAGAAGACGACAGAGGCGTATCTGCGCTGGCTTTTGTTTTTACAACTGGAGGAACACAGAAGAATACAAGAGATATATGTGGGCGTTCTTTCCTTCTGCAGTGTGCTCTGTTCTGTCATTGCTTTAGTCACGTCCCTGAGCTCCTCTCCCTCTTCCTCTCCATCCTCCTCCTCCTCCGCAGTTCCGCTTCAGCGCTGGCGGGGACGCTGGTCAGAAGGGACCTGCCATGTCAGCACAGGAATCTCAGATGCAAGCCATCATGCAGCAGGCCAGGGTGAGTTTGGAGGGCCAGACAGACCCATATGGAGCACTCATGTCCCATGGACACACACACACAGACACACACAGACACACACACACACAAGCTCGACGCAGGTGTACGCATCCCCACATAAGAATTGAAATATGTATTAGTCATAAAAACATGTTTTTTTTGGACGCAATACTCCATACAGAGCTTGCTACCCAATCAGAGATGAACGGTTACATGGACAGAGGAGTAGATTTCCATCATCGCGATCATGCAGACACACTCCTTTAAGCCCATAACATCCAGTCAGTCTGTAAGGGAATCAGATGCTGTACTCTGAGTCACCGCCCTCTAACTGGCTTGTTCTACTTCCCAGCTGGCTATGCGTGGTGCTACCGGCCCAATGGGTCTGACTGGACGACCAGGACCTCTGGTACGTGATACTTTGTCTGAATCGTACATGTGTCCTTGTTTACTAACACAGCCATTAGGAGGCTTTGGTTTGTTTTGCAAAATAAAATAATATGGGTCCTTTTGCATATTTCTGTCTGATCGTTAACTAATGAAGCAGCTGAGAAGTTTATGTCTTGGTCATTCTTGAGCACCTCCCAAATGTAGATGTTGGCTGTAGCTATAAGCTGCAGATCTCTGCTATATGTGGTTAATTGGTGCTGTTTCTATTGGCTTTTTCAGGGCCCCCCTGGCGTTAATGGGTATAAAGGAGACCCTGGTGATTCCGGCCCGCAGGTGAACTATGGCATCATGTTGCATTTTGGTTCTTTGTGATTTTGGTTTCTTTTACAGCCCTTCTCAAAGGCCTTCACATGCAGTCTTTCTTATTTATGCTACTTAGAGGTGTCTAATTCGGTTGAAGAGAATAAAATGGCAGCATTGCTGTTGTAATCGTCCGATTTCAGTGAAATATATGCCACTAGGAAAACCCTCGTTAGTCCCATGATGATGCTATTGCAGTGCATTAATGTATCTTGAGTGCTCTGTAACTCCGATCTGTATTAATGCGGCATAATGCCGTTAGGCTCCCTCACATGCTTTTCTTACCCCTGGTATTACTCTGGTTTTTGCTCCAGGGACCTCGTGGTCCCCATGGCTCCATGGGGCCCACCGGGAAGCCAGGCCGACGGGTGAGTAAGAACATCAATGATAGAAACGTTGCGGGTATGATAATGTGGGAGGGGATGAAGGATATAGGTACAGACACCCCCTCTGTTACGACGGTCCCTGACAGGATATAGGTACAGACACCCCCTCGGGTTACGAAGGTCTCTGATAGGATATAGGTACAGACACCATGGGTTACGACGGTCCCTGACAGGATATAGGTACAGACACCTCGGGTTACGACGGTCCCTGGTAGGATATAGGTACAGACACCCCCTCGGGTTACGACGGCCCCTGACAGGATATAGGTACAGACACCCCCTCGGGTTACGACGGTCCCTGATAGGATATAGATACAGACACCCCCTCGGGTTACGACGGTCCCTGATAGGATATAGGTACAGACACCCCCTCGGGTTACGACGGCCCCTGACAGGATATAGGTACAGACACCCCCTCGGGTTACGACGGTCCCTGATAGGATATAGATACAGACACCCTCTTGGGTTACGACGGTCCCTGACAGGATATAGGTACAGACACCCCCTGGGGTTACGACGGTCCCTGATAGGATATAGGTACAGACACCCCCTGGGGTTACGACGGTCCCTGATAGGATATAGGTACTGACATCCCCTCGGATTACGACGGTCCCTGATAGGATATAGGTACAGACACCCCCTCGGATTACGACGGTCCCTGACAGGATATAGGTACAGACACCCCCTCGGGTTACGACGGTCCCTGATAGGATATAGGTACAGACACCCCCTCGGGTTACGTCAGTCCCTGACAAGATATAGGTACAGACACCCCCTCGGATTACGACGGTCCCTGATAGGATATAGGTACAGACACCCCCTCGGGTTACGACGGTCCCTGACAGGATATAGGTACAGACACCCCCTCGGGTTACGACGGTCCCTGATAGGATATAGGTACAGACACCCCCTCGGGTTACGACGGTCCCTGATAGGATATAGATACAGACACCCTCTCGGGTTACGACGGTCCCTGACAGGATATAGGTACAGACACCCCCTCGGGTTACGACAGTTCCTGATAGGATATAGGTACAGACACCCCCTGCGGTTACGACGGTCCCTGATAGGATATAGGTACAGACACCCCATCGGGTTATGACGGTCCCTGATAGGATATAGGTACAGACACCCCATCGGGTTATGACGGTCCCTGATAGAATATAGGTACAGACACCCCATCGGGTTATGACGGTCCCTGATAGGATATAGGTACTGACATCCCCTCGGATTACGACAGTCCCTGATAGGATATAGGTACAGACACCCCCTCGGGTTACGACGGTCCCTGATAGGATATAGGTACAGACACCCCCTCGGGTTACAATGGTCCCTGATAGGATATAGGTACTGACATCCCCTCGGATTACGACAGTCCCTGACAGGATATAGGTACTGTACAGACACCCCCTCGGGTTACGACGGTCCCTGACAAGATATAGGTACAGACACCCCCTCGGGTTACGACGGTCCCTGATAGGATATAGGTACAGACACCCCCTCGGGTTACGACGGTCCCTGATAGGATATAGGTACAGACACCCCGTTGGGTTTGGACGGTGACTGATAGAATATATGTACAGACACCCCCTCGGGTTAAGACAGTCCCTGATAGGATATAGGTACAGACACCCCCTCGGGTTACGACGGTCCCTGATAGGATATAGTTACAGACACCCCCTCGGGTTACGACGGTCCCTGATAGGATATAGGTACAGACACCCCTCGGGTTACGACGGTCCCTGACAGGATATAGTTACAGACACCCCCTCGGGTTACGACGGTCCCTGACAGGATATAGTTACAGACACCCCCTCGGGTTACGACGGTCCCTGATAGGATATAGGTGCAGACACCCCCTCGGGTTACGACAGTCCCTGATAGGATATAGGTGCAGACACCCCTCGGGTTACGACGGTCCCTGACAGGATATAGTTACAGACACCCCCTCGGGTTACGACGGTCCCTGATAGGATATAGGTACAGACACCCCCTGCGGTTACGACGGTCCCTGATAGGATATAGGTACAGACACCCCATCGGGTTATGACGGTCCCTGATAGGATATAGGTACAGACACCCCATCGGGTTACGACGGTCCCTGATAGGATATAGGTACTGACATCCCCTCGGATTACGACAGTCCCTGACAAGATATAGGTACAGACACCCCCTCGGATTACGACAGTCCCTGATAGGATATAGGTACAGACACCCCCTCGGGTTACGACGGTCCCTGACAGGATATAGGTACAGACACCCCCTCGGGTTACGACAGTCCCTGATAGGATATAGGTACAGACACCCCCTGTGGTTACGATGGTCCCTGATAGGATATAGGTACAGACACCCCATCGGGTTACGACGGTCCCTGATAGGATATAGGTACTGACACCCCCTCGGATTACGACAGTCCCTGACAGGATATAGGTACAGACACCCCCTCGGGTTACGACGGTCCCTGACAAGATATAGGTACAGACACCCCCTCGGTTTACGACGGTCCCTGATAGGATATAGGTACAGACACCCCCTCGGGTTACGACGGTCCCTGATAGGATATAGGTACAGACACCCCGTTGGGTTTGGACGGTGACTGATAGAATATATGTACAGACACCCCCTCGGGTTAAGACGGTCCCTGATAGGATATAGGTACAGACACCCCCTCGGGTTACGACGGTCCCTGATAGGATATAGGTGCAGACACCCCTCGGGTTACGACGGTCCCTGACAGGATATAGTTACAGACACCCCCTCGGGTTACGACGGTCCCTGATAGGATATAGGTACAGACACCCCCTCGGATTACGACAGTCCCTGATAGGATATAGGTACAGACACCCCCTCGGATTACGACAGTCCCTGATAGGATATAGGTACAGACACCCCCTCGGGTTACGACGGTCCCTGGTAGGATATAGGTACAGACACCCCCTCGGGTTACGACGGTCCCTGATAGGATATAGGTGCAGACACCCCCTCGGGTTACGACAGTCCCTGACAGGATATAGGTACAGACACCCCCTCGGGTTACGACGGTCCCTGATAGGATATAGGTACAGACACCCCCTCGGATTACGACGGTCCCTGAGAGGATATAGGTACAGACACCCCCTCGAGTTACGACGGTCCCTGACAGGATATAGGTACAGACATCCCCTCGGGTTACGACGGTCCCTGATAGGATATAGGTACAGACACCTTGGGTTACGACGGTCCCTGATAGAATATTTTGATTTTTTGATGGGAAAATGGTTTTCACTTTCAGGACATTATTCAATAATTTACATGAGATATTCAACATTTTATTACAAAATAGGCTTTGTGTTAATGGTTTTGCCGAACTGTAGGCTAATGTATACTACTAGTGAAAAGTTTTTGGACACACTGAAATTTTCTACTTTTGCATATTACTTACTTAACATTTACTAAAAATATACTCAACATAGTTTGCTAACAAACAAATTTACAGTAAGTTCACTATCTGAATACGTAAAGGACAGCCTAGAATTTGACTCTGCCGTCACCACACAAGCCAATAGTAGGATGTCAGACATGCTCTGTTAATACTCTTTAAAATTTGTTTTATTTGACTAATGTTTTTATTCATAGTTATTCACTAAACTTTCTAATGCTTAACAAGAATAAAAAATCTGCAGTTTATGAAATGGAAAAATTGTAAAAATCTGGTGTTCAAAAACTTTTAACTGTTAGTGTAAGTGTAATCATGTTTTTAAGGTAGGCGGGGCCTGGCTATGATGTTTGTTAAATTAGGTGTATTAAAATGTAATAAAATGCATTTTTGCGGTAATTTCGCTTTAAGACAGGTTTATCGGAATGTAACCCTGTCATAACCTGAGGAGAGGCTGAATATACACAAGAATGAATCTGTTTGGGGGTCACTAACAGCAATATGACAGTGTATTTTGTTAAATACTAGGCAGCGATAAGCTATAGAGCAAAATGTTTTCAGTGTACATCTGCACAGCAGTGTTTCTCAACCCAGTCCTTGGGGAGCCCCAGACAGTCCACATTTTCGCTTCCTCCCAGCCTGCAACTCACCTGTTCCAGGTGTTTGGTGTTTCTGATTGGCTGGGAGCTGGGAGGGAGGAAATACGTGAACTGTCTGGGTGTTCCTGAGGACTGGGTTGATAAACACTGATATATAGCACATGTAGCAGAAAGGTGAAAGGCAATGGGAATGCAGCGTGAATGTTTGCATGGTGTTTATCATTTAAAGAGGTGGCTAGTCTGTGAGATGTGTTAATTTCCCTTGCTAAACAATGCAATGCACAACTGCTGTAAAGTGCGTCACTTTCACATGTATTTTAGCAGTGGGCTGGCACCTGATTTTAAAAAGTCAATGACTCATTTCCTTCACTGACTCGGCACAAAGCCCAGTCCTTAGTTTTTAGTTAGAAATTGATTGAGAAAGCAATAGGACATGTCCAAGGACATCATAATGGCCAGTTGTGTGTGGAAATCAATAGCAGCTCTTTCTCCTTTGGGCAGCTGTAAACACAGTATCACCCTTCTTCCTTTCACTCCATAGCATTAAAAAGGTGAAGTTTTGGAGTTTCTACATAATACGTTAATATGTTCATTTTCCAAAGTCAATGCACTATGGAGACTTGGATAGTATTAATACTGTAAAGGCTCTGAAAGTACGCTTGAGATTGGAACATCTGGTGTGAAATGGGAAACAAGGACTTGGTGCCACTGACCGCTAAGGAGCCCGACACTTTAGCGCCTTTGAAAAGAGTTATACATTTTCCTCGTATTATTACTGTTTTCCATGCATTATGCAGACGACCCAGTACGGGTCTGCAGACGAATGCTGTGCATAGTCACTCAGTAGAATTTCAGGTTTGACTCTTGAGAGGGACCTAACTGTATAGTTGTATTTCTGGTTATAGGCATGAGTCTGTCTTGTGTTTATGAGTTTGATGTGGGCTTCTTTGTTTGATTTGGACCCAGGGACGTTCTGGAGCGGATGGAGCCAGAGGCATGCCCGGGCAAACAGGAGCAAAGGTGCTTAAACCTCCAGGCATCTCAAATGTCTACAAAGCAGCACGTTGCCCCTTGGGCTCCGCATGGACACACGTGACTCTCACAGACTTACAGACAAATATGAGTCTCTGGGAGCCAACAGGACCAGCATCTAGCCCACCCAGAAAACGACATCTTGACGTCTCACGGCTAACTCAGGCGTCTCCCTCTGAGGACGTAGAGACCTTCTCGCAGCTCTCCAGTCTGCTCACCACGCCTATAATTCCCCTTTTCCCTTTTTATGACAGGGTGAGAGAGGCTTTGACGGATTGGCTGGACTTCCTGGGGAAAAGGGACACAGAGTAAGTGTGCTTTGTCGGTCTGCTCCGAACGTCACATAATGGCAGAAGGTGACTGACACTGTTAAGTAGCATATTAAAGGGGAAATGATGACTGATACTTATTAGCGTGTATGTTTACGATGTATCCATCATGCCCCTGCCAGCTGACAACTTGCCACCCGTTTGCTGAAATTCACACAAAAGACAAGTCAAGTGAGCTTTATTTATATAGCACTTTAACAACAGTCCTGGTGTCTCTCCTCACTGTTTTTCTGTTTGGTCTTCAGTTTAAATGGAAAAGTTTACTAGGTGTTAGTTGTTGCTCCTAGCTGCCACGCCATTGGCCGGCTGCTTTCGGACCCGGTCGCTGAGAGTTCTGGTGTTTCCAGCGGGGTGGGATCCAGGGCCTGAGCTCAGCTTCTGAAGGTCCCGCCGCAGCCGTTAGCTGGCAGGAGCGCGAGGGTGCCGGTGTCGACGTCAGCTTTGAGTGTTAGTGCCACCGGGCCTTGGCACTCGCGCAGAGGCACCGGCCGTGCGGAC
The DNA here is from genome assembly GCF_048594095.1 of Paramormyrops kingsleyae. NCBI lineage: Eukaryota > Metazoa > Chordata > Actinopteri > Osteoglossiformes > Mormyridae > Paramormyrops > Paramormyrops kingsleyae. The sequence continues at coordinate 1,434,765 of NC_132798.1, read as the reverse complement.
CTTAGCCACGGCGCCGCCGGGCCTTGCCACTCGCGCAGCGGCACCGGCCGTGCGGACCTTAGCCATGGCGCCGCCGGGCCTTGCCACTCGCGCAGCGGCACCGGCCGTGCGGACCTTAGCCACGGCGCCGCCGGGCCTTGCCACTCGCGCAGCGGCACCGGCCGTGCGGATCTTAGCCACGGCCTAAACAGCCACGTGGTACTAATTTTGTGGGAAGGAAAATCCTGGCCTGGGCGTGTCTTCAGTGCCCTGGTTCTGTCCAACTACCCCAGCCCTGAATTTTACTTTAGTTAACAGATGGGTCTTGTGGTGTAAGATGTAAACCTGGTGTGTGTGTGTGTGTGGGTCATATATACTCAGCAAAAAAAGAAACGTCCCTTTTTCAGGACTGTGTATTTCAACAATAATGTTGTAAAAATCCAAATAACTTTACAGATCTTCATTGTAAAGGGTTTAAACAATGTTTTCCATGCATGTTCAATTAACCATAATCAATTAATTAACATGCACCTGTGGAATGGTCGTTAAGACCTTAACAGCTTACAGAAAGTAGGCATTTAAGGTCACAGTTCTAAAAACGCAGGACACTAAAGAGACTTGTCTACCGACTGTGAAAAACACCCAAAGAAAGATGCCCAGGGTCCCTGCTCATCTGCGTGAACGTGCATTAGGCATGCTGCAGGGAGGCATGAGGACTGCTGATGTGGCTAGGGCAATAAATTGCCATGTCTGCACTGTGAGACGCCTAAGACAGCGCTACAGGGAGACAGGAAGGACAGCTGATCATCCTCGCAGTGGAAGACCACGTGTAACAACACCTGCACAGGATCGGTACATCCGAATATCACACCTGCGTGACAGGTACAGGATGGCCACAACAACTGCCCGAGTCACACCAGGAACACACAATCCCTCCATCAGTGCTCAGACTGTCCGCAATAGGCTGAGAGAGGCTGGACTGAGGGCTTGTGTGTTCCTGGTGTGACTCGGGCAGTTGTTGTGGCCATCCTGTACCTGTCACGTAGGTGTGATATTCTGATGTGCATGTTAATTAATTGATTATGGTTAATTGAACATGCATGGAAAACATTGTTTAGACCTTTTACAATGAAGATCTGTAAAGTTATTTGGATTTTTACAACATTATTGTTGAAATACACAGTCCTGAAAAAGGGACGTTTCTTTTTTTGCTGAGTATATATATATATATATATATATATATATTACCTTGTGGGGACCAAATGTCATCTTATTTAGATGTTATGGAGACCTTATTTAGATGTTTCAGTCCCCACAAGGGGGAACTCAATTTGATAAAAATATTTGACTGCAGTCAAAAACCTAAAAAGTCTTGTATTTTGTTTGGTTACGTATGGTTATGTGGGCTGGGTAGGCTTGTAATAGTTGGAATCAGGGATTTCACTGCAGAAATTAATGGATGTTCCGCACAAAGATATGGATACAAACTTGTGTGTATGCATGTGACTCTGTGCATATGAGTGACCTGTCCTTCCCTCCCATGTCTCTGTTTGACCCTGTAGGGTGAGTCAGGAGCAGCAGGCCCTCCTGGTCCATCCGGAGAAGACGGTGAGAGGGTAAGAGCACCTCTTCCCTCCTGGCTTCTGGATATGACTCACTAATCTTCTCCTTTCACTCCTGGCCCAGTCCTACCTACCACAGCCATTGTTTTCTCTGATTCCTTATCACTATTGATAGGGCACAGAGCTTGGTATCTCACCTGGTTGCTCTGCAGCACCCCCAACAAACACGTTTACTACTATCAACAGCAGCACACATGTTTTTTTGTTTTTTTACCCATAAACCCTTATATGATTACATCATGGAACATGGGGAGACCTTTATCCACAACCAAGCTGGATGCAGGATTGGGCTGAATCATCTGGGGAAAAAACTGATGCGCACTTTCTGCCCTACGTCCTGTAGAATATGGCGTCTTTGAACTGGCCCTAGTCCATTTTCTGCCTTTCAGTCTTTAAGGTCAAGTGTTGCCTGACTTTTTTGTTTGTTATGCACTGATAGGGTGACGATGGAGAGATTGGACTCAGGGGGCTGCCTGGTGAACCAGTAAGTGTCATTCTCTTAATGCCACACTGTTTAGGGACAGCTTTCTGATTGGACGTGACAGCAATATAGAACAGCAAGACAATGACTGAATGCAGTGGCCTTAATTTGAGGTTTAATCAGCAAAAGGTCTATAATGAAATGACTTGAAATGTTGGAGTTTTTAATTAATTTTAGGCTGAGTAATAAAACAGATGTACTTTTCAGCCAGTTAAAGGCTGGTGAAAAAGTTAAAAGAGATACAAAATGCTGCGGTCATGCAGACTGATGACTGTTTGTGCTTTGTGAATAACTGTCATTGCATTTATTACTTTATTAGTATAATAATATAGAAGCACAATGGACTGTTAGCATTTGTTGCAGCTGTTCAAGCAGGAAGAGATTTGCTTACATATGGACTTTAAAAAAGAGCTGGAACATCCACAAAGGTGCAGCCGGGGCCAGGCAGTAGGGATTGCGGTTCGATTGGGGCTTTTGCTTATCGTTTTCATGTGTGAGAAGCTTCTGGAACTTCATCTGCTTTCTGTAAATGAAAGCTGACATTGGGACGGTCAGCATTTCCCCTGGAGGCCCAGTGACAAACTGGGGAAGGGTATCGCCACTTCCACACAGACGTCAAGACGATTTAGCTTGTTTTTTTCAGGTTTGGGAACTCTCAGACTTGGAAGAATTTTTTTCTAGTGATGACTTAAGTTAAAAGGTCCCTAAACAACAAGGAAAGCATTTATCTTTTCTTTGTTCTGATATAAACGACATAAATGAAATATGATAAATTCATATCTCTTGCCTCATTTTTAAAACAATACTAAGGCTGAAGTGATACACAGGGACTTTATCTTTGCCGCCTATGTCTGAATGTCTATGTCTGAATGTCTATATCTGAATGTCTATGTCTGAGACTTCTGTCACCGTTTCTTGAGATTTATACAGATTTAATGATGCTACCTTTTATTTCCCACCAAGACCAGGAAATGTTGCTGAATTCACTCTAAAATATTAGTCTATCTACGGATTAATCTAGTCAAGTGTTGTAACATTATTCAAACTTGCTACCTTATCTCTAACAAAAGAACTAGAGAGTACATAAGACTCACTATAAAATCTGTATTATATGGTACATCATCTACTGTTGTTACTCCACTATTACATGGTCAGCAATTACAATGATCGTAAGTCGATTCATTTAGTAAAAGGTGTCTTAGATATAATTCATCATTTCCTGTCATCTTTCCTGCCCTCTTCTCTACAGGGACCTCGTGGATTGCTGGGCCCAAAAGGACCCCAAGGAGCTCCTGGTTCTCCTGTAAGTGTCAAACTTGCACTCTTTTATTCATAGGGTCAGTGTGGAACATGCATGCCACACCCAGTTACCGTAGAGTTTCCTGGTAGATGCCTCTCTAGTCATAATGGTAGTGTTCCAGTAATTTAGTGATACCTCACATCCAGTATTGTGTTTCAGGGGGTGACTGGAATGGATGGCCATCCCGGACCCAAAGGGGGCATTGTGAGTGCAAGTTGCACATGTCATCGGCTCAAGCAAAACCCAAAAGAACCCTCACAGTTCACTGCACAGTGCAGATATTGTACATCACTCATTAACCTGCCTTATTTCCGCTTCACTTAAAAATGCCCTAACTTCTAACCATGATCTCCAATAGTTCTCTAGGCAAGTGATCAATCAGTGGCTGCCGAATGTCTGTAAACTCATTGCTATTGCCCTTAAGTGTGGCACTAAGCCTTTCCATTGGTAAAACCCTGAAAAATTCTCCTTTAGCAGTTTGGAGAGTGATATGTTTCTTTAAATCACATTTCATAGCCCTTCCTTCTGTAATGCCATCAGTTCTTCCCGAAGAGCCCATGGTCCTAATGACAGCCTTTCTGATTTAATGATGCTGTCTGTGTGCTGGGGGCTTTTCCCTGCTAGGATGGATTGGGGGGTGCATCTCCTCGGCAATTCTCCTCCTAAATTGCCAGCCGATTGATTTTCAGTTATCTTTAGACACTTAGACTCCTCCTGCTTGTGTCCACGCTGATGGGAATGTTCACCACAAGAAAGAACAATTATCCTAGCGATGGTCTGCGGTATCGCTCTCAGTCCAAAAGGCACACATTTAAATTGCTATTGGCCTGAGTTCGCGCCTCATCTCCGTACAAACTCCAAAGGCTGTTAGTGGATTTTTATTCCCTAAGAGTGGAGTGTCTGCTGCCAAGTAGTAGGCAGAAATATCTCATTTGCCCATGATTATACAATTTGGAAATCTGAAATAAATCAGTGTAGGGCCATTCATTTAATGTAAAAAAGCAATAGTTGTGCTTTAGACAGTTTAGATCTGTGGGTCTTGGTGCATTTTGTTAATGACAGCAGTCCGTAGTGAGGCAGGTGGCTATTGTGAGGATGTACAAGGGAAAGGGCAGAAATTCACATTCAGAGCATGAAACTGGTGTGCGTGACTTTTTCTGTGCATCTCTGCAGGGGCCACAAGGTGAACCTGGCCCCCCAGGACAGCAGGGAAATCCAGGCGCTCAGGTGGGTCGCAGACAGACTGCCAAATGATGAGCTGGAAAAAAAGGACATGGCCAGTCTGCATTTACTGGGAGGTCTCAGCCAATGAAGGGAAGGGGGAGGTGCTGATGAGGGAGCGTGATGTTTGGGGCATGAGGTGCTGATGAGGGAGCGTGATGTTTGGGGCATGAGGTGCTGATGAGGGAGCGTGATGTTTGGGGCATGAGGTGCTGATGAGGGAGCGTGATGTTTGGGGCATGAGGTGCTGATGAGGGAGCGTGATGTTTGGGGCATGAGGTGCTGATGAGGGAACGTGATGTTTGGGGCATGAGGTGCTGATGAGGGAGCGTGATGTTTGGGGCATGAGGTGCTGATGAGGGAGCGTGATGTTTGGGGCATCGGCCCATGAAGGAAATTAGTGCTTTTGAATATTTCTACCGAGTTTTGAAAAGATGTGATAGATGGATTATAGCTCTAAGCATAACCCTTCCCTTTGAACTAAAACAGAACGTGACATTTGTAAATCTATGTCCTTTGCAATCATGACCCTTGTAGCCGCCGGTGTTTTACCCTCCAGTACCAACCTGTGTAAACAATGAACCTGGGGCACCAAACTAATGTACTTAGATCAATTCATTCATATAACTAACTCATGCAATTTTACAATAAAATCCTTTCTGTTTATTATTATAAGTTCATAAAGGCATAATTCAGTCTTTTATCATGTCTGAGCTGCTGGCAGCACCTATCCCTGACATGACTTTGAAAGTCAACTTTTTGTTTCTTACAGGGTCTTCCAGGACCTCAAGGACACATTGGGGCTCCTGGAGATAAGGTAGTCCTACACGTCTCACATTATATACCACAATCACTTTTGTCTTCAATAGACTGTTCATTATAGTCTGACTGTGGAAATGTCACAGCCTAGAGAAGGTCCAAGCCTATCGATCATATACTCAAGCTCACAGCCAAATGCGTTTTCTCACTGCTATGATATCGATCCAGATAGTTGAAAGGTGTTTGCAAATCCATTCCGCAAAGAACCCATTCTGACACACTCCTGTGATAATTCTACACTACCAAAGATGCAATCACCATAACGGATCTGCAGGGCACTATTGAACACTGGGCTGTGGAAAAGCTAACAGTTAAAATCGGTGTGACTCTGTTACTCCATGTTGGTTGGAAAAGGCAGCATCAGAACTGAGGTGTTACACACGTCTTTGCCCACGGACATATTGCTGGGGCACCAGTGTTGTTATTATTTCACAAGTTCATTAAACATAACAGGAAGTGTGAATTTACTGCCTGGAGGATGTGAATTAATTCAATAGGATGGTCACATGTTTTCCCAGAGTGATAACAGTATTTAACAGCAGTGTCAGGCCCCTCTGCTTCATTGGTGGTTGTGAGGGCTTTGCCCAGACCAAGCCCCGCCTTCTTGGTCCCACCATGTGTCCCCAGGGCAAAGGGCAAGCAGGGGCCTCTCAGGCCTCTGTGGTCAGGATCACCACTCAGTCCCAACGAGCTGCTCCAAGATCTGAGGAACTCGTTAATGGGTCATAAAATGTGACATTTACCCCCCCCCCCCCCCCCCCCCGTCGCCCCCCCAGAGGCCTGTGTAAAATCAGTAAAGTGACTGATTGTCAATAAAAAATAAGTTATGTACTACATAAATGCTGGAATTCTAGCAGTTCATTTTTTTTAAGATAACAGTATTATTCTGTGTTACAATATTATTGCTTTAGAATATTATACATAGTTCCTGAGGATATTAAGCTTATAGCAACTGCTGTAATGGTGCAGTACAAATATTGATGTATAGAATGAAAAGGATTGATTTTATGACGTATTCTGAGATGACATATACTTACATATTCAGCTGTGGTGTGTGGCAATATTTTGCAGCCCTTGATCTTTGAGGTTGGTATTTACATTTTTAGGCCTAAAAATATATGATGGATCTCGTTCATTTTTTGCCCTCCAGTGTGAGTTTCCCTCCAGCAGGGGGCACCATTGATATGACGGGTGTCTCTGTGCATCAGAGGCTTCTTTGCTGTAGGTTCCGGTTTTTAACTCCCTTGGGAGGTACTTGTTTGCCCGTCCCTGATAAATCTGTGATGGCCGACGTCTTCCTTATACAGGGTCCCACTGGCAAGCCAGGCCTACTGGGAGTGGCGGGAGCGGACGGCCCTCCAGTGAGTCCGTCATCGAAATCGCTTAAAGGGCCTGGGTCCCATCTGTTCGGAGGGCAATATGGCCTCCCCCCAACCACAGCCATCTCCACTCATTCCTTGTGCCAATCTGTGTGCCCAGCATGACAGACGATCCACTCGACATAGGCTATACTTTGAAAACACCTTTAAATGTGCATGCACATGTGGGTCATCCCATCCCTCATGCTTGTCTGGGGGGGGGGGCACTTTATTTTAATTGCTCATTTGTACACAGCATTGATTGCTCTCATAGGGTGCCATATGTCAGAGAAAGCTATTATAATATTATATCATGCTATCATTTAATAATAGGGTCATCCAGGAAAGGAAGGACCGCATGGCGAAAAAGGAAACATGGTAACTCCTCCTTTTTATATTTTATTCATTGTAGTAATATTATGTTGTAAAATTGTTCAGTGTGTTTTACATTTTCTCGTTTTCTATCTTGCAATGCTAGGGTCCCAATGGTGCACAAGGTCCGATTGGCTATCCCGGACCCAGAGGTGTAAAGGTGAGTTCTGCTTCAGGGTATTGTTTGTATTGGATTATGGGTAATCAGTCACTTCCAACCCCGATCGCAGAGACACAGTTAGCAGGCCCATGCAAGGTTTCCGATTGAGCCTGAATCTGCGACCCTTCAAGGTCAGGTGTCAGATTAGGTTTGAGAGATGGGTTCTTAATGTCTGGGTAACAGTGCATTCATGGCATGTGCCCTTCGATGCAGCGTTATCTTGGCCTGTTTGTTTTTAGAAGACTAAATAGGGGCTGTAGGTCGCTATGCTATGACCATGACCACCTGTCATATTGTGGAGGATTTGTTGTATTGACCAGTTAATGTTCGTGCATGTTGTAGGCCTCTTCATCCAGCCCTGCACCTACACTGATTGCTACACATATGCCTACCTGAGCCGTAATTTCAACATTGTCAGATTTTCTGGCTAATTGTTTCAAGATAGTGGCTGTTTCAATGCAGTGGAGCACAGTAGCAATTTAAAATATTCCTATCATACGTTTCAGGGTTTCCAGACAATAAGGTGGTTTCACTGTGCTCTGTTCTGCTAATACTCTTCTGCTAATACTGTTTCTCCTTAAGCAACAAAACACTTCTCTACCATTCATGTCTGCCACTTGTTCTGGTTTAGAGATTTATGTAAAGAAAAACAATCTTCTATTGAAAGTGTCTACCACGTAATGTTTGGCTGAATGCCTTGCTGTTATCACTACAGATCTGAGTAACAATTATAAAATATTTGTGATGTTTTTACATACCACTAGATGGCAGTAATATTATACTTTCCACGTGTTGGATTTCATAACCCAATATGCATGCGGCAGTCCGTTTAAACTATATATTTATCTTACAATTACTTTGATCAAGTTATTCTCTTTTAGGGAGCTGATGGTGTTCGTGGATTAAAGGGAACTAAAGGAGAGAAGGTGGCTACTTTTGTTTTTTTTTATTATTGTATTTTAAAGACTTATGAGTTCTCTTCCCCAGAAGAATTTAGCAATAGGACATAAATACAGTTTAAAAACATCGTTTTAGATATGTGTACTATGAGTAATTCAATTTACAGATTTTGATAAATTTTTGATAAACTACTGATTTCAGTGTTGAGTTATTTTATTTTAAAGCACATCAGTATAATTTCTCAGTTTTTACTGCCAGATGTTGATACTGATAAAATGAATCTCCATTGAGGATGTATGGATATACATACATTCCTCTTCCAGATTCAGTTCTTGGCTGTTCTCATTTAACTGTTTTATATGTTGGCTGATTGCTGTCTCAGGGAGAAGAAGGATTCCCTGGATTTAAAGGAGACATGGGTGGCAAGGGTGACCGAGTAAGATATTCTATTTATTAAAAAAAGGATGTGGAGATGAATTAAAAATAATTCACTTCATAAATGCTTTATTTTGCTTCCCCCGCACTACATGATTAGCAGGACATGCAGGGATGCGGCAGGAATCCCCGGCTGTCTCGGAACTCCCCGAGCCGTCCTGTGATCGCACTTCACAAGCTTCCGCGGGCCGTCCCGGCGCGTTTCACTTCAAAACATACCATCTGCATTGTCCCCTCATTTCCAATTACTGCTGACAAGCCCCGCTTTCAAAGTCAAACCCTGCATGCAGAAGATCACAATATCGTAACTCAGCGGAGGGAAGCGAGATGCAAAACCCAGCATTAGCCGGGCTTCATTAGGAATTCAATTAGCAGTAAAATCTGACATCATTCTGCGCTGCCTTACAAGGGCCACTCATACTCACGTCTTTAATCAAAACATCTGCGACCTCTTTTATACACCTGAAGAAGGGAAATAGTCAGTGTGAATATGTTAAAGCAGTGTTCTGTATCCTCCACTTAAAGGAAGCACACACACTTATATAATAATTTGCTTATTTATGAGTGGAAAAATTCCCTTTATTGTGCAGTTATCTAGTGTACAGGTTCTTGTCACTGACAGTGACAATGACATATTCTGTGACAGTTTTAACTCTTAAAATGGGTGGGGGGGGGGGGGTGTCAGTGGTGCAGTTTATGCTGTCACCATAGTAACTGTGCAGTGAGGGAGTGACTTTAATTCAGGTTTACAAGACTAATCCTGGCACTGGATAGTAAAATAAGAAGAGTATTAATGAATTTTAAAGCAGAGACAATAAAGTGTGTTGTAACTCATCCCGTGGTGTCTGGCAGGTCTGGAAATTGCTTTATCCAATTTATTTCTCAGACACTGTGAATGGCAGTAAATATGATACTTACAGTGAGGGAATTAGAATATGAAAGTATATTTCACAGTGGGAGAGTGACATTTTCTCCTGCTCTACTTAAAAGTGAGAGGTAGAAAACGCCCGTGTAAGTAAGCATTCAGGGCCGCCTGCCGATGCAGTGCTTCCTTTGCTTTCCGTTTAACACTGTATTTGTGCTGCAGTTATCTTGGGTTTCTCCAAACAGGGGGAGATAGGAGCTGCTGGACCTAGAGGCGAGGATGGACCAGAGGGTCCCAAAGGCCGCGCTGGTCTTCCTGGGGATTCTGGCCCCATCGGCCCGTTTGGGGAGAAGGCATGTGAAGGTTTTATATTCTGGATCTACCACAGCGTAGTAAAAGGGAAAATGATGTTTAGGAGAAAAGACGAAGCACTGCATCCTCTTAGGGACTGGGGTAAATAGAGAACTTCTAAAACAAGTGGATCTTAATCACCTGAAAAGCTGTCTTGTCTAAAATCCAGCACAAATAATGATAAAGATTTATGTCTTGGGTGTTTAGTGACTGGGTACAGAGTGAATGGCTGGTTTGACATATGCATGGGGGAGGGTTTGTGTTACACTCTCTCTTTTGGGGGGGGAAATATAATACAAAAGGGAGATTTTTGGGAGATCTTTGGGACTTCCCAAAGAGCAAACAACCCCTTTCAGCAAACGGGGGCACCCGTGACGGCTCGGGGCTCCACCCTAAAAGCACTTCAAGTGATGAAAAATAAGTCTTAAAAAACATGAGATTGATGAGATTTAAATCTCATCAGTGCTGATTTTGACTTTAGATTTTTAATGAAACATGGACTGAATTAAATTCCTTAAGAGACACAGAGAGACATGAATACTGAGACATTAGAACTGCAGATTGGTTCTCTACTTACCCTTAACTTTCTCTTAACACTTGTTAGGGAAAGCTTGGCATTCCGGGATTGCCAGGTTATCAGGGAAGACAAGGTTCAAAGGTAAGTTATTAAACTCTTACCGGTAGACTTGCCTGTAAAAATAACCTGGTGTTGAACTTCCATGTCCCACAAGGGACAAGAGACTTTGAAAGATCCTGATTAAACATGGCAGGGGAACCTTGAAGAATCTTCTGGTGTTTCTTCATCGAGCCTGTCTTTGAACAGCACAAGCCTTGTTTGAACTGTCCTGATCAAAGTGATCTGATTTTCTCAGGCAGTTTGGTGGCCGCCTCACGTTCAATCACAGCACATTGCACAAGACTCATCCGCTATCCCGCTTTGATGAACTTGGGATTAAATCTTCTCTTCTCCTTTGTCATTATCAGGGCTCTCAAGGATTTCAAGGATTTCCAGGAGCCAATGGAGAAAAAGGCACACGGGTGGGTATGTTGTGGGTGTTTCTTCCCACTGTAAGAATCAGAGATCCCTGGCTGTAAGGCTTGATGAAAGTCAGGCCCACTTTAGTAAATCAGACTTGAAGAGTGAAATTGGAGGTCCTGACAATATGAAATAGATCTGAATTCAATGGAGTGCACTTCTTTCTTCATTAGCTGTCATTCCGAATAGCACAATCAAAGCAAGCGAGACAGAAAATCCTTAGCGCCTACCAAACATATCTTTGTTGCGTGCCTGGAGTTAGCTCGGGGCTACAGCCATGCTGTTCATTAGCCCTGAGTCTTTAGCTATATCTGAGCGGAGCACGGTTTACGCCACGAATTGCCCAATGCCTTCCTTTTCAGAACGTCTGTATTTTAATTCAGTAATTATTACATCAATCCTGCCTACAACTACATTATTGGTTAATTTTGTAATTGATTAGTTGATTGATTTATGCAGTTAATCACTTTTTTTCAAAAGATCCATGCTGTATATTATATTCAAAAACCAAAAAAAAGTCCCTGTTAATTTACTTATAAAATTGATTTGTAGTTTTAAATATGTGCTGCTTTAACGATATTCACAGTGAAAAACGATCAAAAATATTTATATTGGTACAATGTGGTATTAATTCCTTGGTCTGATTGTTTAATTGTTTTCAGAGAGCAGAATGTTAGCTGACTCTTCCATTAGGAAGCCCTTCTTTCCCGTTCTCCCCATATTTGCTGGCTTCTTTGGTAAACAGAAGGGTGACTGAGGTGTCTTTGTAACCATTAAGAGGGTAGTGAGTTTGAACAGGTCACCGTTGTGTCAGCCAGGATTTATTGGGGGTGCTCTGATCCATAGCGTGGCCAGGATGTGATGACTTGTCTGTCACCAGTTTAATTCTGCTGCTGAGTCACACCTGTGAGGACATATGGCTCTGTCAGATTTGTCAGACTTTAATCTGCCTGGGCATTGCTCACGGCTGAGGGATGTGTGCTCTTTCTAATTCTCCTGCTTCGCCCCTCAGGGAACAGCTGGAAAACCAGGCCCCCGTGGCCAGAGGGGGCCAACTGTGAGTTTCCTTTAACTTTTCTTTTGGAAATGTTGAAAATAGATGGTGTACAGTTTATAGAATGTGATGTCTTTGAACCTCGTTGACTATATGCCTTCCACAGGGTCCACGTGGAGAAAGGGGTCCGAGGGGCCCAACTGGAAAACCGGGACCAAAGGTGACCTTCTTCCCTGCCTTTTAGCGCGACCCTTTTATTGCTTCTCTCAGTGAGTCATTTCTTCATATCTACTTTATTGGACAGGGTACCTCAGGAACTGACGGGCCTCCTGGGCCCTCGGGTGAAAGGGTATGTAAATGAGGGGTGTGGTGATTCTGATTATGCTAAAGAGGCATCAGTGTAGAGTTGGTGATGCCTTTTCAGCACTGACCGGGACTTCTCTTCCAGGGTCTGCCAGGGCCTCAAGGTCCAACAGGATTTCCAGGACCAAAGGGTCCCCCGGTAAGTGGAAAACTTTCAATCCATTTTCCAGCTTGAAGACGAAATGTTTTTTTTGACATGTTGATTTGACTGTACTTCGATTTGAGTTATATCATGTTTTTTTGCATTTAGTTCAGTACGCGATATTAATCGTCTAATGTGCTCTGTAGGGGCCGGCTGGAAAAGACGGGCTGCCGGGACATCCTGGACAGAGAGGCGAAACAGTGAGTGCTGGGGGTTTTCCCAATATCGTCTTCCCTCGATTTACGGTACTAATTAGTATCAGAAAGAAACACCATAAATCAAAAAAACGTAGTCTGAAAACCTGTTTCCATTATTTGAAATGATAAAACACATAGTGGCATTTCTAGTCCAACCAAAAAACCTCAAAAAAATTTCCCCAAATATCACTGGAAGGCAAAAACAATACTGTATATAAGTAATAAACAAAAAGCTGAAATCAATGACAAAGGCTGAAACAAGATGTGTAAAGACAATGCAGGTGTAGAACAACGACTGAATGCTTGAAGAAATGTTCACCCTACACTCTGCATTTACATGCAGCCGATGTGTGTTTTGCTAACAAATGGTGCACCTGTCAGATTTATTCTGTTTCTTTGGCTGGAAACCTTTGAACCAAGAGAATTGGTCCATGATACTGCGCATAGTTTTTTGAAACTGTACTATCAAAAAAATCATGTCATGCAGCAAAGTATATTCATTGACTGAAAAATTGTTACATTGAAGAAATCAGTCTATAAATTGAAACTCAAGACCCATTGTGGTGGAAAAGCCTAAACTGAATCACTGTTAGTTCAGGGATCACAGTACTTGTGTACTGTTACATACCAAATACTGCCTAATTGCCTAATCTGCCATAATCTGGCCTGATTCATGATGCATAGGCTACAGTCTGTGTATAACTGTATATATAGTAACTGCTTCTTATCTCCTCAACAGGGTTTCCAAGGCAAAACAGGACCACCAGGACCTCCTGGTGTTGTGGGACCACAGGTGCGTCACCACGTTTTGAACACTATCAGACCCATTTTTATAAGACTTGGTTGGATGACAAAATAATGTTCAAGATTTCAGCAGCTCCCATTCTACAGTCTCCACCCAGCAAGAACACCCCGAGTTTCTTAATCGACATACAAAAAACACCCCAGGATTAAACCTAAATTAAAGATTGTCCCTTAACGTTGAGTATTCTAGAATGATACGCATTAGCAGGAATGTCCAAACAGAGCAGTAAATATGTGCGTTCTTGTTTTCACCATGCAGCATGTCGACTTTGCTACATACAGATTAGTGACTTTAAAGACGTCAAACATTCGTTTTCATTGTGTGCAGTTTCACCGGTTGCTGCGGATTGCGTTTAAATATTTCAGAGGTGTTTTTATTTCCTGGGTGGTGGCAGCAGCCATTAGGCAGTCGGGTGCTGTTTGTACTGCCGTCAGGAGGCCTCTGCATGAAGTCCTTTGCCTTCCGGCGTTTGCCTTCCGGCGTTCGCCTTTCGCGTGGCCGGGGGAAGGCCCAGTACTTTACCCTCGCATATATCACCGCTCCACACTTCATACATTATGTATGGCCAGTCAGCAGCCTCTTCCACGGGAGAGCTTTTGCAAATGCTAATCCAGGTCATTACGCACAGACTAGTGCACCACCTTGATTCCGGTTACCAGGCACACGGACCGAGGTGTAAGGGGCAGCATCCAGCATTTCCCCTGATAGTCGCCATTATACTGCTGTCGGACGAAGAAGAATTATTCAGTAAACATCATTACAGAAATGTACTCTAGGATAAGCTGTTAATTTAGAGGCAAAGACCCAAGCAGCACTCCTTGTCCCATATTACTGGGGGAAAAAAGCACCCAGAGGGCATGCTGTGCCGTAAGCTGTGTCCAGGATGCGGTGCGTTAGGCTGGGCGGCACGCTGAGCTGTCGAAAGGCTGCACCTTCTTTTAAACCAATCTCCCCGGCCAGACAGGTCTCCGGACAGGGGGAACCGGCCCAGTGGTGTCCCCTTGATTAGTAAACGGTCTGCAGCACTCATTCAATGAATGGAGCACCTGCTAATGCCATATTACTGCTTGACACCCTTAAGAATGCTTTTATACTTGGGTATATAATCCATGTAGTTATGAAACCTTGTTTGATTTTAACACACAGTAGGTGACAAGCTTGTTGCCTGCAAAACAATAGCCTACCTGCTAAGTGGGAGAAAAATGATGTCATGTGAGAGGTCATGTGATTTTTTATATTATTTCCCCAGGGCCCCACAGGTGAGACTGGGCCAATGGGGGAGCGAGGACACCCAGGACCACCTGGACCCCCAGGAGAACAAGGTCTTCCAGGAGCCGGTGGAAAAGAGGGATCCAAGGTGAAGACATTCATCACGCTAAAGTGTTAGCCCTACGCTAACAGCCCTTATTACACACATCCACCTGCGTTCATTCAGCCAGCATCACTCCTCAGGACACACCTTCCGTATTTCTACGTGCACTTTGTCTTTCACAAAGTGAACATATATAGCAGTACTCAGAGATCACAAACAGAAGCACCTTCGCCATTGCAGGGTGACCCAGGTCCTGCCGGCCCGGCAGGGAAAGACGGCCCCCCAGGTTTGAGAGGCTTTCCTGGGGAACGAGGCCTACCCGGACCCACGGTAAGCATCCCTGCTCTCATTGATGCCTTCATTCAGATTCCAGAAAATAAGATAAAGGTAAAATTCTCAGTCTCTGATCTCTAGGATAGCATGAATGTTTATTAAAAAAAATTGAGGAACATTTGATGGCTTCCTAAAATAATTATGTCAGTGAAGTATCAATTGGTGCTGCATGTGTTGATCACGAATGTGTTGCTTTTTGCAGGGATCTCCTGGTTTGAAAGGAAACGAAGGCCCCAACGGTCCACCTGGACCAGCCGTAAGAGCCGATTAAAGCTTTTCACAGAAACTAATGTCTTGGGCGATGGTCAGGCCTTCACTGAGAATGGAAGTGATTCTCTTTTAGACATAGCTTTTGTAAAACCTGTAAATTATTTTTATTTATTTATTTATTCAATTGTCGTTTTTTATTTTTATATTTTTTTTTACCAACACAGAAATAGGTCTAAACATATTAATTCTTCTGGGTGATATTAATATATTTTTTAGCTCCTATATTTAAAGAGAATATTTAAGAAGCTTGGTGATACATTATAAGAGCAGGAGAATAATTATTCTCCCACTGAGCATGTTTATTATGCTGTAGTCAGCGATGAAAATAAATCTTACTCTAGGGGCTTTTTGAAGGTTACTGCTGGAAGCCTGTTGTTATTATCGTATTACAAAGGGCAGTTTTATGAAACAGATTGAATTAAAATAAAGTTTTATTTGAGTTCAACAGTGTTTAAAATGACTGCCAGCTATTTCTAATCACATGCAGAATATTAAAGAGATGTTTATTGAATTATAACAATCTGTTTTAAGCATCTCATTCCTGCTATTGTTTGAACTGCTTGCACTGTTGAAACGCAAATTTCACTTCTTCACGTATCTTATCAGTTTAATTAACTTTGCGTAGTTTAGATGGAAAACAACACATTCTCGGAAATATGCATCAGTCAACAGTGAAAGTTATTCGTATATAAAAATCATGTTGAAATCTGCATAATTTGCAGTGTTTTCATATTATTATGGCCAGGTTATGTTTGCATTAATTAATAATCACAAATCCATGCCCTATATGAAATGTCAGCCTTATTCCAATCACCTAGAAGCATATTTACTGTGTGCGCTGCCTCGGTGCAGGGTGAGGAACACATTGCTTATTGAGACCTTTCAGTGTTTTATGGACCCGTTCTCATTCCTCTGTCCACAGGGCTCCCCTGGAGAAAGAGGCCCTGCTGGTGCAGCCGGACCCACTGGCCTTCCGGGACGTCCGGGACCCCAAGGTCCCCCGGGTCCCGCTGGAGAGAAGGGTACCCCGGTACGACTGTCTGATCTAAAATTACCTTAAATTCAGCTGGGCTTTCTGTAATGGATCGTGCAGATACTCTTTCTGTCAGCCACAGCAGTGTCCTGCTTTTGCAATACATGTTACAGGGTGAGAAGGGTCCTCAAGGGCCAGCTGGAAGAGATGGGATTCAAGGTCCAGTTGGACTCCCAGGACCTGCAGGTCCCCTGGGGCCCCCTGGAGAGGATGGGGATAAGGTAAGATATAAATGGGCTAAACCATTTCTCTGGCTCTATAAAAGAGAGACGCTCATAATACTGTGTAAACAATGTATATGCTAATATGACCTTTAATACAGCCATCTGTCATAAGAAACAAATTATCATGCGTTTCAGAAATGTTGCTCAGTAGATACAGTTTGCAACTTCATGTATTTTCTATATTCTTAGGTATTTTGGGAAGAGTAGTTCACAGGGTGCAATTTCACCCCCTACTGGTCAGAATAAAATGCTATTTGAACATATTAATTTTAATAAAATTATATTATTTTGTAGTTATATTTGAAATTGTGACTTGTGTGTTAGTCATATCAATGTGTAATAATAATTTTAATAATTGTATATGTACATGGTGTTTGTTTACTTGTGTGTTTGTTCGTTTACTTATACAAATTTACATGTATAAAACTTTTTGGCCTATAATGAATGACTGGTGGACTTTGTTACCTTAGCCTATTCGCCTATGGGGAAGAATTCTACAATTAAATTAGTAATCTTGTAGCTAATGTTCAGGAAGACAATTGTATTCAAAATAGTAATCTTGTAGCGAATATTTGGGAAGAATATTGCATTCGGAATAGTGTAGCTAATTTTTTGGAAGAGTAACGCATTTAAAATAGCATCATGTAGCTAATGTTGTTGAGGAGGGCAGGTATCTTGCAAGCTGTGATCGTATTAGTACGAGATCTTCTGAAAGCCTAATGGCAACAGACAGTTATGTAAATCACAGCTGCAAAAACTACACAGAAGACGTGTAAAAAGTTTAAAAAGATGAAGACAGGACAAGGCAGGATAGCTGACACACGTGCCAAGACCCTACAGAGTTTACCCCATACGGTGAAATTTCCCCGCTGATTTTATGGCTCTTGAATACCAAAACCCATTGAGAACATCTGGTAGCTGAAGCCCTAAGTTGGAAGGATGGTGTCTATAATTAATGTGATTTACCGGTTTTGTGTTTCTCACTCCTCCAGGGTGAGGTTGGTGAGCCAGGACAGAAGGGCAGCAAAGGCGATAAAGGGGAACACGTGAGTCATGCCATGTTACCCCATGCTGTCCTCCCCTCCACGTCCTTTAAAATTAGCTATTAAGGTGCTTTTCCACCACATCAGGTACCAGGTACTTTGAGAAATTACCAAAAGTACGGTACTTCAAGGTGTTGGTTTTCCACTGCCTTAAAAACTGGTACCGCCTCTGGATGACATCACAAAGCGAAGTGGGGAATTTTGTACTGAGCTTGAAAAATGGCTGTAGTGTATTATAGGACTGGACGATGTGCCGTATTAATAGCAACATCGCATATTGTGCACATGCAATTGTTACATCGCTCGTAAGCTAGATTAAAATCAGGCTTTTCCTTACTTTCAATTCTGCATTACATTATAGTGCAGGGAGTTCCTCTAAAGTTCCACTAAAACATTTTACTCTATTATACAAAAAAAAAACCTTAGCTAGCTTTGCAGTTTTAATTGTTATTCCTTCTATAGATTATCTAATATATGCTTAAAAATCAGTTCAAAATTTACCTGCTTTTGCATCAGTGCTGCATGTGTTCTCCAAGACATTCATAATCATTTTCATCTTTGCTGTTTATATCCCTCCTGGATGGGTTTGTGAGAAATTTATGAGCTCCTTTTTGCTTTATAAATACCCCAATAGTTTTTACAATGAAATCACATTGCTATATTTACAACAAAATGATATCGCTATGGCGGCACACTATATGCATGCTGTCACCGTATATTAAACAAAACACTTTTGAAATTTCTTGTCATGCCATCCTGATCTTTTTGTTATATCCATTCTTATGAGCAGATAGCAATTATTTATGTATTTTTTTTACTTCATTAGTCATTTTCTGAGTTCATAACATTTTTCAAGATTGTGGTTGTATTGTGTTTCCGAGGCAAGAAAGTGTTTCAAGTTCTATCACAAAGTACCAAAGAAGTACCACAGCTGGTTTGGCACTTTTGGTACTGGAACTTTTGGTACTGGAACTTTTGGTACTGGAACTCAACTGGAAGTCAATGGAAGAGCAAAAGTACTGAAAGTACCGTACCAAAAGTACCATACGAAAAGTACCGTACCAAAAGTATGGTACTTGGTGCGGTAGAAAAGTGCCCTTATAAGCATAGTTGTTGGGTCATATCACTTATTATATAGATTTTTGAAGATAATCTAGTGAGCATTCACTAATCTTGTTTTTTCTTGTAGGGTCCTCCTGGTCCCACCGGTCCACAAGGCCCAATTGGACAACCTGGTCCTGCTGTAAGTATTTCTTATGCTTAATAATGCTTAACTTTGTTATATATGTCAGTTACAGTGAATTGCTGATATTTGTAGAATTGATTTCCAGTATGTTCATAGGAAAGTTAAGTAAAATGATAATGTTAAATTATCATTCCTGATAGTTATCCAGTCTCTACTAAGGTCAGAGGTATCATCAGTGTGCCTTCCTCATGCTACGTTTGTGTAACTGATAAAAGTAAAATGAGTGCATTTTGGTGGTTTGGTGCCATATGCTTCCACTGAGAAGGTCTGCAGAGCTATTTCACCATGCAAACTCAGCTGTGTTGTGAAAGGGAGCTGATGGGGAACCTGGACCCAGAGGACAGCAGGGACTCTTTGGGCAAAAAGGCGATGAAGGACCCAGAGGCTTCCTAGGACCTCCTGGGCCAATCGGCCTCCAGGTACAGTAAAGCTAAGCTGTCAGAGTGGAGGTGAGACTGGGATGAGATTAGCCCAAGTTATCCAGACTGGATTCCGCATCTGCGGATTCAACCAACTGCAGATTGAATTTTTTTTTTTTTTATTAAATTAAATTAAATTAAATATCCAGAGTTCCAATATCAAAACATGTACATTGTCATTATTCCCACAAAAATAGTATAACAACTATTTATACAGCATGTATAATGTATTAGGTGTTATAAGTAATCTAGAGATGATTTAAAGTATAGGGACTGCTGTGCATATGCAAATTTATACAATTTATATAAGCGACTTGAGCATCACGGATTTTGGTATCTGCAGGGTGTCCTGGAACCAATCTCCCGTTGATGCGGAGGGGTAACTGTATCACTACTTAGCACCACAGTTGATTTCTTCCCCTACATTTTAAATGCAGGGACGTCCTGGTTCTACTGGTGAGAAGGGTGAGACCGGAGACGTCGGCCAGATGGTAAAGCCTGCTCTGCTTTGGGTTGCTTTATCATGCCGTTTTCTGTGTCCTTATCTTCACACTTGATCTCCTGTTTTTCTCCCTCAGGGCCCCCCCGGCCCCCCTGGCCCCAGAGGCCCCTCAGGACCCCCCGGCGCAGACGGTTCCCAGGGGCCACCTGGTGGCATTGGCAACCCAGGCGCTGTGGGAGAAAAGGTTTGCTCCTTTCTCTCTACTCTCTTTAATAAAACATGTCTTTTGTCGCACTTTACATGTGCTGTTATGTTAGGTTCTCCAAACCATCATAGCATAATACATGACTGCAAAGGGCATATTTCTGCTTCTAGTGGTTTAACATATATTAATAATTAATGGACAGTACAACCCTGAAGCACAAGTTCCTACTGTAGTCAGGAATTTCACCAGTCTGCTTCTTAAGAAATAAAAATGCAAGGCGTACTGGTGTACCATGCTGTCTTTTTTTCTCATGTGTAAGTACAGGCGACCCCTGGGTTAAGAACATACAACATACTGACAACTCGTACTTACGAACGGACTGCCATAAAGCCCATAATATTAAATATTTCAGTTAAATACAATGGTTTGTAATAACAACGCATGTATTACTTTGTGACGCTCATGATAACATTGTTCAGCTTCAGCAATTCATTATTTCGAGGTACAGCACAGTACTTTACGTAGTTATTTTTATTCTTTCTGTATTATTATTATTATTATGTTCTGTATTATTGTTGCTCTGCCTTACCTACAAATTCGACTTAAAAGCAGACTTAAGGAACAGATCTTGTTTGTAACTTGCCTGTAGTGGGTTCAAATAATAAAAAAAGGTTATTTATAAAATGTACAACAGTATGGCAAACAGCAGTAGATGCAGGTGATGAAATGAGTTTAATGCGGATTCACCTAAGTCAGAGTTCCACTGAATTAATGAGTCTTGACTTCCTGCTTACGACTCCCATCAACATTCTCTAAACTTGTCGAGGAACGCTGATGCATGAAGCCCAGTTGGCAGATTATGAAAAATATTAAGATGAATAGTGTGACAGAGGTGGCACCGAATTGCCTGCACTGGACAGTGGGTATTGATTTCTACCTGCTGTCTGCCCTTATCAGTATGCGCTCATGTGTGAATGTATGACTAGCGCTATTTGATTGGATCAGCTTCTCCCACTGGAATTCCTCTCACCACACATCTCTGTTTTATTGCATAAATCTAGTCATTTTGCTGAGTGCAACTGATCTCATAGGGTCCACAACTTCTTTAGAGCACTTATTACAGCAATGAAGCTATGGCCTAATTTTAAAGTCAACAAGCATGCAGCCTCAGACATCTGCACAGCTGCTTTGCCGGGGTTTGGATTTTTAGAAGGCCAGTTAACTGTATTTTTTGTTCAGAATTGCTGAAAGCCAAATTGCCAATTTTATGGGTGGAAGGGGATTCATTATGTTGTAAATGCAAACACTCAGCGCTTATACAACCAAAATTTGGGCTCAATTGAAATGTGGAACCAACTAGGCATGGTTTTATACACGTGTAAGGATTACTGATGGAAAAGGAGCTTAATTTCCATACAGTCTGATCACTGTTGGTGTGCAAGTGAAAAGAATCTCAAGAGGTCACCATATCACCATGAGCTATATGTAACTATACAGCTGTTAAATTGCAGTTTTTTAAAATATCATCGTCTTGTTGATGTTTAGTAGTGATCACATATGTTTTTGTCTTTGTCCAAATTTATTTAGGGTGAATCTGGTGAAACTGGAGAACCAGGACTTCCAGGAGATCTCGGTGCACCAGTACGTGAAACGAGACCCCGTGTCACAAACTAGTTACCTAGCATTGTGCAGCAGATCCCATGATATGCATAACCAGTACTTTTGAAAGCTTCTGGCATAATGCTAATAATAATGCTGTTGCTAACAATAACTGTTAATAATCATTACCATAGTGTCCAGATGTATGACATGTGTCATATTTTTACTCATAAGCATCATCACATATGTAGATGTCTGAGAAGGTTGTTGGCCTTATGTGTATCGCAGCTGTGTTTTTTAGTTTTGTAATGTTGAATTGTGAATTTTCTCAGGGTCCCAGAGGTGAACGGGGTGAAAAGGGCGAAGCTGGCCCTCCTGGTGCTGCTGGGCCCCCTGGTCCCAAAGGTCCTCTTGGAGATGACGGTCCCAAGGGCAGCCCGGTGTGTACAGACCAAGATCAATACCAAATCAGCCAGCTATCAGATAATCACATCACGTCATGTCACATCACATCATATCACATCACATCATGTCACATCACATCACATCATATCATATCACATCATATCATATCATATCATATCATGTCATGTCATGTCATGTCATGTCATGTCATGTCATATCATATCATATGCACTGCATACAGTATATAAACCAAATAACTAGCTTTATTGTCATCATATGTTTATTTGTTATTTGTTTTTGGGGTTACCAATGTCAGAATCAATACAAAATTAACAAAATGAATAACTTTCATTAAAATTTATTGAGATGGTATCTTTATGTTTAATATCCTGTCAAGGACAAAAATCAATTAAAAACTGAATCTAGCGCTAGTGTCAGGTCGCTACCTAATTAAACCAACTGCATAATTTCCCTTTTAGGGTCCAAGTGGAATTCCTGGGGATCCAGGTCCCCCTGGGGAGCCTGGTCAAACTGTAAGTTATTTCCAGAAAAATGCAATTTCACTGTGTCTAGCAGAGTTGTATCTGTGAAATGCAAAAGGCCATGTTTATCATAGTAGGTTTCTCGGCCGTTTCTGCTTCCATTTTCAGGGTCTGGATGGGCTACCTGGTGACAAAGGAGATGATGGAGAAGCTGGTCAACCTGTAAGCTTCCCTCAAGATCTCCCATTAGTTTCTAACGTAATAATTGTGAGTAATGTACTAGCCCTATATGCTGTTTACAGTTGCCTGATTGGTCTTTCTCTGCTGTCTTAGGGATCTCCTGGCCCCACTGGAGAACCTGGTCCTTCTGGCCCTCCTGGGAAGAGAGTAAGTTATTTAGAGGAAGATAAGTGCTTAGATATATTCTTATTGGCTCCCTCTTGCAAATTTCGTGGCCTGGAGTTGTGAACTAATACACCATGTACTTCCTATTCTCCATTTCCCTTCTGTCTCCTCTTGTTATATTTTTGCTATGTTATACTATATTTCTGTGCTACTCTTTAGGGTCCACCTGGTCCTATTGGACCCGAAGGAAGACAGGGCGAAAGGGGAGCTAAGGTAAGGTCCTAGCGTCAGTACCTGTATTAGTAAGTATAGTGTAATGTATGTACAAGTATTAATGTAAGTACACTTCGCAGGGTGAGTCTGGTCTGGAAGGACCTCAGGGGAGGACAGGCCCAGTCGGGCCTCAGGGATCTCCTGGCAAGCCCGGCTCAGAAGGTCTTAGGGGAATCCCAGGCCCAGTTGTAAGCATAACGTCAACATTTATTTCTCTGTATATGATGATGGTACTTTCATTACAATAGGACAATGTTTCATAATATTTTGTCAGCACTTTCAGTCATCGTGCGTCTCTCTTTTACTTTTCCAGGGTGAACAGGGTCTCCCAGGTTCTCCTGGCCCAGACGGACCCCCTGGACCAATGGTACAGAGAATTCTAAGTCAGTTTTCCCTGGTAGCACATAATTAGATGGCGAGTACAAATGAAGGATTTCTTGCCTGTCTGCCCTTCTCTCAGGGTCCACCTGGATTACCTGGCCTTAAGGGTGACACTGGTGTTAAGGGAGAAAAGGTAAGAGTAAAACATGAGCCAGGATTGGTGCCAATTTCAAGGCCATTAAGCCAGTGTTGACAGAATCAGGAAAATCAAAAAATCCATCCATCTTCCAACTACTAATACAGCACAGAGTCACAGGGGGCCTGGAACCTATCCCAGGCAATATAGGGCATAGGGCAGATGTATACCCAGGACACACACACACACCATGGGCAATTTATAGACATCTTGTCATCTATCTGCAAATATTTGCTGTGAAAGGAAATTGTAGTACATGGAGGAAAGCCACACAAAATAGGACAGAACATACATGCTTCACAGACCTCCTATAATTAACTACCAAGCTGAGAAATCTTCAAAATGATGAGATAGATGATTCTACTATCTTTGGTTTCCCGGCCTTTTTGTTTGTTGACTATTTTTTGTGAACCCCATCATATGTGGGCTTTCTTCTTCAGGGACACCCTGGGCTGATAGGGCTGATTGGACCTCCAGGAGAACAGGGAGAAAAGGGTGACAGAGGGCATCCAGGACCTCAAGGTGCATCCGGTCCTAAAGGCGACAATGTAAGGAACGTGCTGTAACAAAATCACTTCCATATGAAGGCTGTGTTGTATGTATTTGTCTTGGTATAGACTAAAATAACAAAATTAGGGTGGGTAGATGTGCAACCTGTAGAAACCATGTGACTGTGTCCTCATTAGGGTATTGTGGGCCCTGCCGGTCCCATCGGCCCCCCTGGACCCCCCGGATTACCAGTAAGTGGAGATGTAACAGGATGTGGCAGAAGTGTTCATTCATCCCCATGAATTCTCTACATAGCTGTGAGAAACAAAACTTGTGCTGACCTGAGTTACTTTTTGAGATACTCACTAGTTTTTTCTTTGTGTGTTTGGTTATTTTCTTCCCCATTTACAATGTGTCGGAAACAAAATCTCATTCGGTTGGTGATTTGACATCTGTAATAATGAATCCTGTGTTACGGTCGATACTAATCCAGGTCAGTAAACTCCTCACACTTACACTGCGATTCTTTTCTTTATAGGGTCCTTCTGGTCCAAAAGGTGCTAAGGGCTCATCTGTAAGTACTTAAATTCCATCTTAAATCAGTCGTTTGTGAAGGTTCTTTGGGGAGTAGATCTTGGGTCTGTATCACAAAGCAGGATTTCTTGCTTAGCTGGATAACTTCTCTAAATTTTAGGTAATATGGACTAAATGTAAGTGAATGAAGATAAAGGCAATTTAAACTAGGGCACCTTAAATCCAACAAGTTATCTAATTAACCAATAAATCCAGCTTCATGCTACA
This sequence comes from Paramormyrops kingsleyae, assembly GCF_048594095.1. Lineage (NCBI taxonomy): Eukaryota > Metazoa > Chordata > Actinopteri > Osteoglossiformes > Mormyridae > Paramormyrops > Paramormyrops kingsleyae. Next base: position 1,409,927 of record NC_132798.1, on the reverse strand, counting down.
GGCCCCTACTGATGAACTTCAATGTGTTATAAAGAACCAGGTGTAACAGTATTTTTTGTTCTGCTTGTTCCAGGGTCAAACTGGTCCAAAGGGTGAAGCAGGTGTCCCAGGATCCCCAGGCCCTCCAGTAAGTCTCAAGACTGTTTCTAAAATAGTTCAGACTGCGAATGCATGTTTGGGGTACTTGCTTAACTGGTACTGTATGGACACCAGTGTTGTGGTACGATTAGATTCTAGGTGGTTTTGATTTTCTGAAAGAGACAAATGAAGAAAGGTGTTGTCAGTGCTCATTGCTGTGGTTTGTTTTGCACAGGGTCCCCCTGGTGATGTCATCCACCCGCTGCCAATCCAGTCTAGCCCCAAGAGGAGCAGGAGGAACATTGATGCCAGCCAGCTCATGGACGACCCGGACTCCGATGCCAATTACAAGGACTATGACGATGGCATGGAGGAGATCTTTGGCTCGCTGAATTCTCTGAAGCTGGAGATCGAGCAGATGAAGCACCCACTTGGCACTCAGAACAACCCAGCACGAACCTGCAAGGACCTGCACTTGTGTCATCCTGATTTCCCTGATGGTGAAGCATCTAGCTGTTTTCATAGCAACCCAGCTGTTCCAAGAAAAACTTTGAGCTTGGTCTGTTTAGTCACAATTTTCCAGTAAATATGTAAATATCTGTTTAGAAACTTTTTTCCTACTAATTGTTCACCACTATATTGTCTGCATGGACGTGTGAGTACTTCCCCACCAGTACTTTCTGCACCCAGGTAAAGCAAGTTGGCTGTTTGTTGTCCTTGCAGGTGAATACTGGATTGACCCCAATCAAGGATGCTCCCGGGATTCCTTTAAGGTTTACTGTAACTTCACTGCAGGGGGAGAGAGCTGCATCTACCCAGACAAGAAGTCTGAAGGAGTAAGTTAGCCTGGACCAGGCATAGCTGCATTCCACTATACCACTGTTTCCCAATCCGGTCCTCGGGGAGCCACAGGCAGTCCACGTTTTTGCTCCCTCCCAGTTCCTAGTAGAGCAAAAATGTGGATTGTCTGGCAGGGAGCTGGGAGGGAGCAAAAACATGGACTGACTGTGGCTCCCCGAGGACCGGATTGGGAAACACTGCACTTCACTCTTGTTCTTCTTAGATTCTTATTTATTTATTTTTTAGGTTTGTATTACTTAATAGTTACATTGATTCTTACAATGATTTAATATCATCTAGTATGTACATCAATAGTGATTGTTTCAAATCAGTTGCTGTAGCACTCACTTCTCCGACACGAGTTTATGAGTTGGAAAAAAATACCAATTAGAGTCAGTATTGATCCTCCCCGGCCCTGCAGGCATCAGAGGATGCTATTATTCTCTTCTCCAAAATACCATTACAACTTCGGAACATTGTTGCTCACCTATTAAAGGGATGAAGGTGCCTAAGGTATATATTAGTGAATACCTATTACTAATTTTCTTTGGCCATATCCAAAGAATTAATGAGTTTTGATATTGGGATTGTCGAGAAAAGCTGTAGCATAATTACATAAAACCATGAAGCATTAGCACACAGAACGTAGAATCTTGGTCTATAACGAGGTCTGTTGTGACACTGTTGAGTGGCTGTCATTCCGCCTGTTGGAAGATACACTTGTATGTCTGAATAATGGATGAACTTTCAGAACAAGGCCATCTAGGCGTGCAGGCTGACCTTCAGGTGTTGCTTGTCGAAAATAATCCACTTCGCACTTATGATGAACCTGTGTGCAGTGTATCTGTGTCAAGAAGTAATTTGGTTTGTGAAAATCTTGGCTTTTGAAGTATGACGGAATTACCGGCTTTGGTTAAAAAAGAAGCGTTGATTCATCGACTGCATTGAGATGGATGAGAGTTGCTGTTTGATTCTTACACAAGTAGGTTGTCCTGCAGATTATTGCTGACTCAGTTTTTCTTCAGAAATTGTTTTGATATATATATTTTTTTTTTTGCATCTCCCAGCACCCGGTCTCCTGTTGATTTTAATGTATCTTTCTCCCTCTCTATCCTGCCCTTTGCAATAGACAAGACTCACTTCTTGGCCAAAGGAGAATCCAGGCACCTGGTTCAGTGAATTCAAACGCGGTAAACTGGTAAGACCCCCTGCTTCCCATCTTTTACCAGCTCTCATATTTTACAGAGTAAAATGGCCCGTTGGCCCAAAGACACGCCAGGCACCTGGTATAGTCGTTACAAGCGAGGGTCCCTGGTAAGTCGCATGCCTGCCTTGTCCAGGGGCTCCACCTCGCACGTCCGGGAAGCCCCCACATTGCGATGCCTCACGTGCAGCCCAGCGGCTGAGGTGCATCACTCTTACTGACGGAAAGGTGTGTACCCAACAAGCAAGGCTACTTCCCTATAAGACCAATGCTGTCTTAGGGGGATAATTATGGCATATACTAAAAGTGGCTGCCTATTAACTGTCAGTTAAATTACTTTGCACTGTTCCAGGATACCTTTAAAATATTAAAAGTAAAGAAAAAAGTGCTGCAAATTGGTCTTGACAGACATGAACAGATTTTAGTAGTTCACCAAGCCCTGGAGGCTGACTTACTCTGTTGTTTTAATGACTATTGAGTCCCTGGCTTTATAACACTTCACATTATCAATCAATTTCCCTAACCCCACATCTAATATTGACTTTAGGTTTGTTATAAAAATGCCCAGCGACAGTTAAATCCATATGCAGATATGGGGATTCTGTTTTTTTCCATATACCGTTTTGGGAAAGTTCTGCTTGTATGTGGAGTATATGCCTTTCCTCTCGTCAATGCTAAGGTGATCACCTGAAGGTGACTGAATGCCTGAACGCTTCATCCTTTGAAGGAAAACCACAGCAATGAAACACAACCTGAACTTTTAACTGCAGTGTAAACAGAGAAATGCATGCATAGTATAGCATGGTAGGAGCCGCACTCAGTCACAGTACAAGGGCTGCGGGGTCTTCAGCCATGCTTGAACGGTGGCCGTCCCTGAGACTGACAGGTAATGTCGCCCATGGTGGAGTTGGCTGGATGGGGGGGATGAATGGTGACAGAACCCTATAGACCAGGGGTGGCGAACCTGATCCATGGAGAGTCGCTGTGGGTGCGGTTCTTTGGGATGACTTCTCAGTCATCCAATAACAGAAGGTCCCCAGGACTGTAGTTGAGAACCACTGCTTTACTATTGGCTGATTGAGAGGCCATGCCAAGGACCTGCACCCACAGCGGCTCTCCATGGACCAGGTTCGCCACCCCTGCTATAGACGCTCACCTTCGGTAGGCTGGACAGGCCACTGTCAGTGGCAGGGTTGCAAAGGGGCAGTAAATTTCCAGAAACTTTCCATTCCATGGGAAGTTAAGCTGCGGAATTTTAGAATTATTCCAAGTTGGAAATTTCCCATGGGAATTACCAAGAACATATGGGAATTAACAGAAAATTCCTAGAATTTTGCAATCCCAGTCATCAGGCATGTTCACAGCACGGTTTTCTATGAAGCATTTTTAAAGATGCAGTGCACAATTCCATTTATTTAATAGGCATATAGCCTACCGTATAATATATTATATTTATGTAACTTTACTTTATTAAAATGTATCACCATAACCCTCATTAGCAGAAGCAGTGTGAAGATGGATGGTTTATGGATGCATAGGTAAATTTATATTATACAACTGATTAGCTGAATCTTTTCGTAATATCAGTAATTAATTCTGACAATGCATTTTTCACTGAAGTGGAACTGTGCCATTAGCAGGTCCTGGGCCTGTCCAGTTCTCTCACGTTTGGCTGCTATGGTTTTTTATTCAGTTCATACTTTCCTGCGCTTCATGGCATGCGCTTTAAACCAAGTCAGTCCTGTTTGTCTGCAGAGCAAACGTGTGGAACTGATGGAGCACTGATGGGTTGGTATGGCTGTCAATTTCATCACGAGAGTATCACGGTTTTCCCCGAGACTGAATGGAGGATAACATGATGAAGCTGAAGGAATGTACTTGGCACTCGCTGGAGATCATGTGATTGTCAGTAACAGCATCTCTGGTCCAATCATCCCACCTAACAAAGGATCTCAAAGGATCTGGTCCTTTATTCCATTAGCTGCCCTTCCTGGTAGACAGAGACTCTGGGGGAGACACTGATAGTGCTTTCAGTTGTAGGACTTGTGTATGTAACTGCAGATATATATATATATAAATTATATTATTATATTATATTATATTATATTATATTACAGATGTGTTTGGGTGTCTGCTTTAAAGCCACAAATTGACTGGAGGATGCATTACATCTCCCGATTATTCATTATACATATATTTTAAACATAGTGCTCCAGACTGCCTAACAATGTATAGCGATGGTGTGCTTATGGAAACGCTTATTTGTTTGTTTGTTTATTTATTTACAGGAGTTTAAGTACATGATTATTCTTACGTAGCTTATAATATAAATGTAATTGACGTCTGCTGCTTTGAAGAGGAGGGTCAGTGCCACCTTCCACATCACCTTGTGGTGTCTTAGTGATGTGTCTTTTAGTGGACAGACGCCTTTATATCGGACATCAGTAATGACTGAGGATCCTGGCTGACATAATACAAAATGTCTTAAGTAAAGATGTCAGTCTAAGGAAAACCGCTCTGTGCTGCCATAGACGCTGGTGGAGGTTGTTATATGAGTTTGTGTACCCTAAAGGCGCGCAAGGTGACCAGGCCCTGTCTAGACCGCTTGTCTTGTATGTCACCGAGCAGCTCTCCTATGTGGACTCTGAGGGCAGCCCCGTCGGCGTGGTTCAGATGACCTTCCTGCGGCTCCTCAGCGCCTCGGCCCGGCAGAACCTCACGTACAGCTGCTACCAGTCGGTGGCCTGGCATGAATCGGAGCAGGACAGCTACGACAAGGCTGTCCGCTTCCTGGGCTCCAACGACGAGGAGATGTCACACGACAACAACCCGTACATCCGCGCTCTGCTGGACGGCTGTGCGGTACGCATACCACGTCACGGGAGTCATGCGAGATGCTGATGTGGTCTCACAGTGCTTCAGTGCTGCTTCCCGGCTTCTTTACCATTTATGGCAGAATATGAATGAAAATGTATGAGATATGAGTTAATATATGAGCACTGTCTTTTTGTTACAATGTGCTCATGAATGCATATTCCTCTGTATAATTGTCCGTATTTATGTTAGAGGACTAAACGTTCTCTAATGATAGCGTGAGATCTCTTGTTTTGATTTGTGTCCTCTGTGTGTCAAATGAGCTCGGAGAAATCAAGAATGACTGAGCATTTATTTGGGGCATATATTGGAATGTTGCCATAATGCACGATAATAGCTGAGATGGACAACACCTTTCTGTAGCACAGAGTGAAGTACTGTAGAGATTTACCCTCTGTGCTTCTCTTTTTAATGATTATTTTTCAGCTAAAGAAGGGCTATGAGAAAACAGTACTTGAGATCGACACGCCCAAGGTAGAGCAGTTACCCTACGTCGACATCATGTTCAATGATTTCGGTGAAGCCTCACAGAAATTTGGATTTGAAGTGGGACCAGTTTGCTTCCTGGGCTGAGACGGTGTTTCCAGAAACACAGCAGCAAGGTACGAACTTTCTGAACGCAGCGGAAAAAAAGAACGAAAAAAACAACAAGAAGTAAAACCACAGTTTGTGCCATTCTGTCTCCAAAATGTAAAGATTCAAAACAAGGGAAAAAAAATAATAAGATTTAAACGTAAAGAGCAACCTCGTAACCTCAGTGTAGCTTTGCCGTCACATGCAGGTTTTGAAAACGGACGAGTCGCTCCCTTTTCTGTCACCCTCCCCCTCGTCCCACCCCCCCCCCCCCGCTTCCCTAAACCCCAAAACTGTTTCCCAGTGCCGATCCCAGCACACCTCTGAGTAGCTCCAATTATATTCTTCACGTTTCCCTGAAGCACCCTATCAGAAACCTTACACCTGTGGGAAGGCGGGACTTGCGATGGCCAGCTCCAATGGCCATTGAGCGTGCTTTCTCCTTTCCTCTTCTTTAAACCTTGAAGCTTTATTTTGTGCATAATGTTTACCCATTCCTCCGAATGGTGCTTATACATATATAAATATAAATATATATTTTTGTGCGTGTGTTTGCGTGTGTGTGTGCATTTGTATATGTGTATGTGTGCGTGCATTTGTAAGTTTTGTATATTTTTTCCTTGTTAATGTTTAATAATTATGGCTTCAAAACATGCATGTGACCTTTATGGTAAGGATGGAGATAATTGTTCAACAAAAGACCAACTCGGACAGGGGAACATTTGGAAGTGGAAGAAACCAGCACTGACATCTTGATGCAGGAGTGAAGCACATCTTTTTGTAATTTAAATTATAATAAAGGTTGGAAATGAACACAGTGCTATCACCTGAGTGTTGACTTACAAGCAGAATGGTTACTATGACAGCCTCTTTGTCTCTGCTCCTCTGTTGTAAAATGCCTATTGCAAACTTTGGTATAGCTGAGTACTTGTCAGGTTAGGCTTAAGGTAAGGTTAATTTTTCCCTGTTTTACTCCTTAAACATACACAACAATACTGGCAATGATAAATGGGAGAAATATCACATTATTACAGTAAACAATACCATAGGTGCTATTTTATTACGTATCTGGTGCTGTGTATTTTATAATTGTGTACATAAAGGACAACACTGATGATGTCTAACATTAATCTCCCAGCTAATAACTTGTGGTTTCTGTCTGTGGCTGCTTTTCTCTGCATACCCTCACATTGCTGTGCAGAACCAGACTGTTTCATATCTTTTTATGATATATGGGAACCCCAGAAAATGATAAATCTGTAATAACAGCAATGTTTCATTTTAATAATTACAGATTGATTGTTGAATGTGCGTCACATTTAATCTATATTAAAAAAAAAAAAAACTTGGGGGACTTACTAGGATTGGTTATGTTGGTTCATGGTCACTGGATTTCATTGGGCACAATGCGTACAACGATTTACAGTTTTGCAGAATCCCAGTGTAAAGTGACCTGTGTAGCTTTCTTTCCCAATTTGTAAGATTCTGTGCTTTGTGGCAATCAGACTATGCCAAAGAGCTTTGGCAGAAACCTTAACAGAAGGGCATGTAATAGGAAACCCGCACTTTGTCTTTCTCTGGCGTTGCATTCTTTCCATTTAAAAAACTTGAATTCAACAAGGACAATCAAAAGACACAAAAAATGTTTAAACAAGAAGGTTTCTTTTTACTTTTTATTTATTTTTTAGGCTAAAACAGCATCATGTTCTCCTGTCAAATCAAAGCGTGCTCACAGAGATAGGACTGTATGCTCTCTTACACGTATATTACAATACTCTTGCCATTACCTTGCCCTGCCGTAGTGCCTTTCTAAATCAAATATTCTTCTCTGCATTGCTTTTTTGCTTTCAAGGATTTACCACACACACACACACACACACACACACTTTTGTTGCAGTTTGAATAATTGTTTTGCTTTTTAAAATAATTTGACTTGAACAATTTTTGATCCAATAAATGCAAACATAAATTAAATATGAATTGTTGGTGCAATGGGTCTCTTTTAGCATAAAGTTCATTTTTGTAATTTTTTTGAACCATCAGAAACACCTGTCTAGCCAATAAAGGTTTTCTTGTTTTCCTTGAATGTGTGTTTTTGAATCCTGTCAAACCTGTGTAAGAAAGGATAGATATATTGTTTTTCTGTCAATAAATTTCAGTTTACTTTAAATTCCTTCTACTCCTCTAAGGTGTGCATCTTGTACAGTATGTCTTTTAAAGCATTAAATTTTATATGCATGCATGAATCCATAACATTTTCCTCTTGTTGTTATGTCACATTCATCCACACATTGCTGACTTCATGAACATTTATAATGTTGTATATTTGCTTTATATTTGCAGTTTATTTCATTCTGAAAAACAAGTGAGAATGTTGGGGTGATGAAGCACACACACACACACACACATATATATAGAAACATTGATTACCTCATTACAGTAACACCTGTCAAGGGTGTCATTATATTAGGCAAGAGAACAGTTAGTTCTTGAATCCAGAAGGATGGGGAGTGTAAGGACCTGAGTGAGTCTGACAAGGGCCAAATTGTGATGGATAGACGACTGGGTCAGAGCATCTCCAAGACGACAGGTCATGTGGGGTGTTCCCAGTATGCATTGGTCAGTATCTACCAAAAGTGGCCCAAGGAAGGCCAACTGGTAAACTGGTAATGAGGTCATGGGCTCATAGACATGTGTGGGGAGTGAAGGGCAGCCCGCCTGCTCCGATCCCACAGGAGAGCTACTGTAGCACAAATTGCTGAGAAATGCTGGTTATGATAGAAATGTGTCAGAACACACAGTGCATCGCAGTTTGCTGCGTTTGGGGCTGAATGGTCAGAATGCCCAAAAGCATCTACAGTGGGCATGTGAGTATCAGAACTAGATCAGGGAGCAATGGAAGAAGGTGGCTTGGTCTAATGAAATTTGTTTTCTGTTACATCATGTGGATGGGCGGGTGCGTCTGCGTCATTTACCTGTAGAAGAGATGGCACCAAGATGCACTGGTTAAGACACTGTGATGGTTTAGGGCAATGTTCTGCTGGGAATCCTTGGGTCCTGGCATTCATGTGGATGTTACATTGAAATGTACGGTACCCCCTACCTAAACATTGTTGCAGACCAAGTACACAGTGGTTTTCCCCAATGGTGGTGTCTTTCAGCAGGATAATGTGTCCTGCCACAGTCACATTACAAAAAAGGATAATGGTTTAAGGAGCATGAAAAGAGTTGTTGACGTGGCCTCCATTCTCCCCAGATCACAGTCCAATCGAGCATCAGTGGGATGTGCTGGACAAACATGTCTGCAATTTTCAGGACTAATAAGGATCTGTTGCTAATCTCTTGGTACCAGATACCAGAGGACTCCTTCGGAGGTCTTGTGGATTCCATGCCTCGACAGGATTGAGCTGTTCTGGCAGCATGAAGGGGACCTACACAACATTTAGGCAGGTGGTTAATTTTATGGTTGACCGGTTTATGTATTCATTTCTTTTTTTGTTTCTTTGTCTTGAAGATTATGGGGTGATACTGTCAAGCCAATACTGCTCAAATGGAAATATCAAAAAATAAGCAAAAGTTACAGAACCTATCGGTTTTGCCCCGTGCAGTGTGGGTTGAGGTCTTAAATTCAGCAAAATTGCTACTAAAAGCAGAACCAAACATCCGTCCATCCATTACCATTACTAGGTTGGGGGCTAAGAGACCCATTCCAGGCAGCACCGGACACTCTGGGGCAATTTGGAGATTCTCTGTACTGGATGTGTCTGGAGCAGAGCTTCCAAAGCAAACCCACACAACACAGGCAGAACATCCAAACTGCACACTCACAGAATGAAGCCTGGGGACACAACAGCACCCCCTACTGGGCGGCCACGCTAGGCAGGTTCTATGCAGTTTTACGATTTCATCCTTAGCGCTCGTTACAAAGTTTCGCTCAAGGTGGAATGTGAAGCACATTTACTTTATGAATGGAAATGCAGAATAATTCTGTGAAACACTACAGGAGACGCTTGGTTAACACAACCACCTTGCTGCTAGCTGTGGATAATGTAATGGTGATCCCATAATCTGTACCCACTTTAACCCCAGGCCTGCTTACATGTCGTCGTTGGACTTACACTGCCCCCTAGAGCACCTGATGGAAATAAAAACCTTGCACAATTTTTAACGTTTACTTTTTTGCTTCGCTGTGGCTGTGCTTATTCTCTACAAGGTGCATCGTTGTTTTTCTGCCGAACTCCTGCTGTAGGAACTGACATCTCAGTTACACATAAAAATGATATAAAGGCAAGAGATTGTATGGAAGACTCGACAAGCTTCAATATACTGATGTGAAAGTACATCAGATGTTGTTGTTGTTTTTTTCCTGTGATAAATACAGGGTATCTGTGAGCGTAAGGCTTCTGGATGTGGCCTGTTTCCTAGTATAATGCAGAAGGGCAGAAAAGTAGGTCAGTACATTATTCTACAATATTCAATTAGATTCATATTTACATTGTGCCTAACCTGACACCATTTCCACAAAAAGCCTAACAAGTACCCATACAGTACTTCTGGCACATTGATATCAAGCCGGAGTAGCACATAAATCATATATCTGTGATATCCAAGCTGGATTGTCGACAAGTCACCTGGTTTCTGCAGGTCCTCCTCTGAGGCTCGAAGCGCTCGTGAGGAAAGGCTTCCTCTACCTGCTCTACTCTTTGTTACAAATATGCAGAAAGCAGTCAGTCTCAAGGCGACCCAGCTTTCATTTCACACTGCCTCTCACTACCCATCTTATTCTCTCTCTCCCTTTCATTTCACACTGCCTCTCACTACCCATCTATCGTGTGCCCATCTTATTCTCTCTCTCTCTCTCTCCCTCCCTCTCTCTCACTCCTCTCCTGCTCCTCCTGTTCTTCATCCCACTGGTGACAGATGGAGACACGCTGACTTCTCGCTCGTTATTGTTAGTAACAGAGAACAGCAGCCACTCCATTCGATGCGGCCCAGATCTGCACCTATCCCCCTGAAGGCTGCACCTTCTCTGATAGTGTTTAGCTCTGCTGCCTGTATAGTTTAGCTTCTCCTAATTTGTCATTTATAGTTATATATATATATATATATATATACACAGATACACTCAGCAGATTGATTGATCTTGATTGACCTTAATTTCGGTTTTATTCGAATGAATGAACGATGAATTCACTTCAATTGTTTGTTTCTTTGTTCGTTTTCCCCAAAGATATCCCTCATTGTACTGCTTGCACCTTGGGTGTAGAGAAGACTGCTCCCTGAAGCCTGCGCTCTCATTGTCAGAGCTCAGTGCTGGCAGCAATGTGGGTGGTTTGGGGTAAACCTACTGTAGGCCGTAGCCCATCCACTGTCCTGCCAGTGAATAGGCCAGATGGTTCTCACAGCAGGGCGCTGGCCACTGGTGGCCTGACAAAGCTTGGCATAGGATGAGAAAACCTGTGACCTGACTCTCATGGCCTCTTGGAACAAACACCTTTGCACAAAGGGCCCCAGCTAATTTTCTCCTAATCAAACCTTCAGTTTTATGTATATTTCCTGACGTTTTAAATCGCAAGGTGAGGAAATGCTTTTCGAATTCACAGCAGGTCCCCGTAAAACCTCTGTGTTTGCACAGAGACTCTCTAAAGGTAAAACAGCAAAGAAGTTTGAACCTTCCTTTGTGGACAAAATGACGAGCCACACAAGAAGCAGATGGTAAGGACAGCAAAGATATACAACATTTCACTGATACTGTCTTAATCCAAGAGTGCAGGCAGAGTAGAGATGTGCTTTCGTCACACTGATTTTATCTGACACGTCACCAATGGAGCTCTGGTTGCTTTCCTGAAAAGGCTTATTTCCAAACTAGGGTATACTACACATACATAATGTGGCTAATGCTGATTTTAATACACTTAATATTTTCTTCTTTTCTAACATCAAATTTAAAAACTTCTAAAGCAAGAAATGTCACCATCAATATTGTATGTGCGGCAGGAATTCAGAATGACAGCAAACAAATGAATGTGTTTTTGCCCCATAGGGATCGTTCATTGAACAAATACTGTACTGTGCCTTTGAATAGAACTGCAGCATGAAATGACATGAAACGCTGAAACTCATTTCCCCAGAAAATACATTTTATATTCAATCTAGAGAAAACAGGCTCCCAAAAGTGCAGTCATATATAGCAAAACAAAGTGACCTTCCTCCCTCACAGAAAAATCTAGTAAATTTTAATGGGTGACGACATGTGAGAACCAAACAAATGATAACAACATGTCAAATAATGAAGGAAGAATGCAGACTTCCAGATTGGGAGTGGACAAGACTGCATGTGTTTCTCGTAATTCTGTGCAGTAAATTCCTTTGTTTTCACATGCACTCCTCGTCTTCTGTATGCAAAAGAGCCCCAAAGCTCCACAGCTTAAAATTAGAGGCAGCAGACTTTTAGAAGATCAGGATGCTGTGCTGCTGTTGAATTGCGCTCAGACTGATTATTGAAATGTGGGGGCAGCACTGTGTGTCTGCAGGCGGCATGTTCTAAGGGACTAAGGGGGGACATGATCCAGGTCTATAAGGTTCTAACGGGTCTGGATGCTGTTCAGCCAAATGGCTATTTCAATATTAGTTTAAATACTAGAACTTGTGGTCATAAGTGGAAATTAGCGGGAGGACATTTTAAAACAAATTTGAGGAAGCACTTCTTTACACAGCGTGTAGTTAGAGTATGGAATAGTCTTCCTGCTAGTGTAGCGGAAGCTAAAACCCTGGGTTCCTTTAAATCAGAGCTAGATAAGATTTTAACATCTCTGAGCTATTAGTTAAGTTCTCCCCAAATGAGCTTGATGGGCCGAATGGCCTCCTCTTGTTTGTAAATTTCTTATGTTCTTACAGTATGTTCTTCCTGAGTCTGCGTGCTCTTCCTCTCTGTGCAGGCGGCATGTTCTCCCTGAGTCTGCGTGCTCTTCCTCTCTGCGCAGGCGGCATGTTCTCCCTGAGTCTGCGTGCTCTTCCTCTCTGTGCAGGCGGCATGTTCTCCCTGAGTCTGCGTGCTCTTCCTCTCTGTGCAGGGTGCATGTTCTCCCTCAGTCTGCGTGCTCTTCCTCTCTGTGCAGGCGGCATGTTCTCCCTCAGTCTGCGTGCTCTTCCTCTGTGCAGGCGGCATGTTCTCCCTTAGTCTGCGTGCTCTTCCTCTCTGTGCAGGCGGCATGTTCTCCCTCAGTCTGCGTGCTCTTCCTCTCTGCGCAGGCGGCATGTTCTCCCTGAGTCTGCGTGCTCTTCCTCTCTGTGCAGGCGGCATGTTCTCCCTGAGTCTGCGTGCTCTTCCTCTCTGTGCAGGCGGCATGTTCTCCCTCAGTCTGCGTGCTCTTCCTCTGTGCAGGCGGCATGTTCTCCCTCAGTCTGCGTGCTCTTCCTCTCTGCGCAGGCGGCATGTTCTCCCTGAGTCTGCGTGCTCTTCCTCTCTGCGCAGGCGGCATGTTCTCCCTGAGTCTGCGTGCTCTTCCTCTCTGCGCAGGCGGCATGTTCTCCCTCAGTCTGCGTGCTCTTCCTCTCTGCGCAGGCGGCATGTTCTCCCTCAGTCTGCGTGCTCTTCCTCTCTGCGCAGGCGGCATGTTCTCCCTGAGTCTGCGTGCTCTTCCTCTCTGCGCAGGCGGCATGTTCTCCCTGAGTCTGCGTGCTCTTCCTCTCTGCGCAGGCGGCATGTTCTCCCTGAGTCTGCGTGCTCTTCCTCTCTGCGCAGGCGGCATGTTCTCCCTGAGTCTGCGTGCTCTTCCTCTCTGCGCAGGCGGCATGTTCTCCCTGAGTCTGCGTGCTCTTCCTCTCTGTGCAGGCGGCATGTTCTCCCTCAGTCTGCGTGCTCTTCCTCTCTGTGCAGGCGGCATGTTCTCCCTGAGTCTGCGTGCTCTTCCTCTCTGTGCAGGCGGCATGTTCTCCCTCAGTCTGCGTGCTCTTCCTCTCTGTGCAGGCGGCATGTTCTCCCTGAGTCTGCGTGCTCTTCCTCTCTGCGCAGGCGGCATGTTCTCCTTGAGTCTGCGTGCTCTTCCTCTCTGTGCAGGCGGCATGTTCTCCCTGAGTCTGCGTGCTCTTCCTCTCTGTGCAGGCGGCATGTTCTCCCTGAGTCTGCGTGCTCTTCCTCTCTGTGCAGGCGGCATGTTCTCCCTCAGTCTGCGTGCTCTTCCTCTCTGCGCAGGCGGCATGTTCTCCCTGAGTCTGCGTGCTCTTCCTCTCTGTGCAGGCGGCATGTTCTCCCTGAGTCTGCGTGCTCTTCCTCTCTGTGCAGGCGGCATGTTCTCCCTCAGTCTGCGTGCTCTTCCTCTCTGTGCAGGGTGCATGTTCTCCCTGAGTCTGCGTGCTCTTCCTCTCTGTGCAGGCGGCATGTTCTCCCTGAGTCTGCGTGCTCTTCCTCTCTGTGCAGGCGGCATGTTCTCCCTCAGTCTGCGTGCTCTTCCTCTCTGTGCAGGCGGCATGTTCTCCCTCAGTCTGCGTGCTCTTCCTCTGTGCAGGCGGCATGTTCTCCCTCAGTCTGCGTGCTCTTCCTCTCTGCGCAGGCGGCATGTTCTCCCTGAGTCTGCGTGCTCTTCCTCTCTGCGCAGGCGGCATGTTCTCCCTGAGTCTGCGTGCTCTTCCTCTCTGCGCAGGCGGCATGTTCTCCCTCAGTCTGCGTGCTCTTCCTCTCTGCGCAGGCGGCATGTTCTCCCTGAGTCTGCGTGCTCTTCCTCTCTGCGCAGGCGGCATGTTCTCCCTGAGTCTGCGTGCTCTTCCTCTCTGCGCAGGCGGCATGTTCTCCCTGAGTCTGCGTGCTCTTCCTCTCTGCGCAGGCGGCATGTTCTCCCTCAGTCTGCGTGCTCTTCCTCTCTGCGCAGGCGGCATGTTCTCCCTGAGTCTGCGTGCTCTTCCTCTCTGCGCAGGCGGCATGTTCTCCCTGAGTCTGCGTGCTCTTCCTCTCTGCGCAGGCGGCATGTTCTCCCTGAGTCTGCGTGCTCTTCCTCTCTGTGCAGGCGGCATGTTCTCCCTCAGTCTGCGTGCTCTTCCTCTCTGTGCAGGCGGCATGTTCTCCCTCAGTCTGCGTGCTCTTCCTCTCTGTGCAGGCGGCATGTTCTCCCTCAGTCTGCGTGCTCTTCCTCTCTGTGCAGGCGGCATGTTCTCCCTGAGTCTGCGTGCTCTTCCTCTGTGCAGGCGGCATGTTCTCCCTGAGTCTGCGTGCTCTTCCTCTCTGTGCAGGCGGCATGTTCTCCCTCAGTCTGCGTGCTCTTCCTCTCTGTGCAGGCGGCATGTTCTCCCTCAGTCTGCGTGCTCTTCCTCTCTGTGCAGGCGGCATGTTCTCCCTGAGTCTGCGTGCTCTTCCTCTCTGTGCAGGCGGCATGTTCTCCCTCAGTCTGCGTGCTCTTCCTCTCTGTGCAGGCGGCATGTTCTCCCTGAGTCTGCGTGCTCTTCCTCTCTGTGCAGGCGGCATGTTCTCCCTGAGTCTGCGTGCTCTTCCTCTCTGCGCAGGCGGCATGTTCTCCCTGAGTCTGCGTGCTCTTCCTCTCTGTGCAGGCGGCATGTTCTCCCTGAGTCTGCGTGCTCTTCCTCTCTGCGCAGGCGGCATGTTCTCCCTGAGTCTGCGTGCTCTTCCTCTCTGTGCAGGCGGCATGTTTTCCCTCAGTCTGCGTGCTCTTCCTCTCTGTGCAGGCGGCATGTTCTCCTTGAGTCTGCGTGCTCTTCCTCTCTGTGCAGGCGGCATGTTCTCCCTGAGTCTGCGTGCTCTTCCTCTCGCAGTCCACGGACATGCAGTTAGGTGGACTGGTGCCTCGAAATCACCCACAGAGTGTGGGTGTGTGCCGTGTGATGCCATCCCATTCAGGATGCCCCCTGCCCAGTGCCGTGTGCATCCTGGCATAGGCTCCAAACACACCCTGTAAATGAATAAACTTTAATATTTTTAGATATAGCAATTTTAATAGCTAACAGTAACATATGGTTAAATCGGTACAGTGCAAATATACAGTGTTTCTGACTATTGATGTTTCTGTGCACCATATTGTATACAATAAGTTAAAAAAGAGCCATAAGAGAATATGACTTCACAGCAGAGACACTAAATCAATTTCCGTTGTTGATGTGCTCTCTGGGCAGCAGGTGGAGGTGGGAATTGTCTGCCATGAATCCCCCCCCCCCCCCCATTACAAAGGTTAAAAACTATAACTCAGGAAAACAACTCTCTTTTGAAAACCCTAATCCAATATCTCTTGGTAAATAATTCAGTTTCCTACGCTACACTTTGTATCAAATATTAATGCTTGGATATAGATGTCATTTCTTTACATTATGACTGTTTTTCTATACAGGGTGATAAATGCAAAGTAATTTGGGAATTCTTGGTAAAGCGGAGGCAAGAGACCATAATTGAAATCGGAAGGCGATGTATTTGTGGTGGTAATGGGCTGTTTATCTTTCCGCGCACAAACAGAGTACAGATCCTAAATATTTCTGGACTTGCTTTCTTTAGTTGTGTGCACGGTGGCTGTGGTGACGGCGGCACTCCTGTCACCTGAGATTGCTTTGAGTGAACAAGGTGTGATCTCTCGCTTGGCTGCCTCTCGAGTCCCTGCCACCCCCACACCAGATGGCCGAAAGCTTCAGGAGGAATCGCCGTGAATAAAATCGTGCCAAATGATGGGAGGCTTTAAATAATAATGACCTCAGACGGTATGACGTGGTGCTGCAGTGTAATTCTGGTCACTGTAAACGTGTGTAAATGAAGATTAGGCTCTTTAACCTTCAGCTTAACTGCACTCCTTTTTTTAGAGGGAGGTCACAGCCTGGGAATGATGATGCCAGGACAGCTTCTGCTAAAAATCACCTCGGCAAAATCCATCAGCAACTTGTTTTTTTTTTTCTTCTGAAATTAAAACCCCATTGACCATGACTGTAACATACAATTACAATCTTCCGAGTACTCAAGGGTTAAATTTCTGGTTTTTGTAGAAAAAAAAAAAAATCACAGCTAGAAAGAGACGGAAACAGAGAGCCAGTGACAGAGAACAGCTCTTACAATGTTACAATACCGCATTCCCATATAGACAGTTATAAATGTTGAAATATGTATTGTCATTCCAAAAATGTAAACCTTGTGTGTGACAGCTAAACTAAGTCATCGTTATTACTATTATTATTATTATTATTATTGTTGTTATTATGATGATGGGTGGTGAGGGTTAGGGTTAGGGTATTCTGGCACCCGACGTGGGGAATGGGGGGATGATCAGCAGACCCTCATCCCTTCCTTTATGCTATTTGACCTATTTCTGTCATGATCGGCCCACACTGGAAACAAATAAGACAAATGAAGAATCTTCATCCACACATAACTGAGGTCAATTCGCTGCGGATGCAGAGCGTGAGGATGAAACATACGTTTAGTTGTGCTTAGTTGTGAAACTGCACCCTAAACAGTGTTAGTCTTATTTTAAAAGATGAAATCTTTATTATTTAAAATTATTCTCAATATCTGTCTTAAATCGCACCCTTTTGTGAGGTGACTATTGCATACCCATTGCGATGTCACAATATACATCGCTACCCCCCCATCTAGCTCTCTAGGCTGGATTATGCTGAGTGACCCCCCAGGGCAGCGGAAAATTATATTTGTCGGTCCATTTATATCAAAAACACTTCAGTAGCTCAGGGTCACTGACTCCTAACTTTCTACAGTAGCTCGCGTCTGTTTCACAAGAAAGGTAATAATGAAATATCAAAACTAGTATAAATAACTGTAATGCTACAGAATGCAACCAGATGTGTGATTTTGAATTTTTTTTCTCACTCACTCTTTTGCACCCCCTGATCGCGCCCTAGGGCATCGCCAGTGTGACATATGGGGTGGCCGGCCCTGCCCATGGTGTACCCAATAATAACAACAGCAGCAGTAATGGAAGCATATCCCCAGCAGCACGAGGCATGTGGCTGGGATCATCATCATTTATTATTATTATTATTATTAGTAGTAGTAGTAGTAGTAGTAGTAGCCGTAGTAGTGGTAGTTGTAGTATCGTAGTAGTACTAGTAGTATAGTAGTATAGAAGCAGTAGTAGTGCAGTAGTAGTATAGTAGTAGTAATAGTAATTGAAGCAGCAGTAGTGCTAATAGTAGACCTACAGTTTTTAATATAGTTACTGCTGCTAAGCGCTCTTCACTGCATGGGTACTCCATGGGTACTCCATGGGTACTGCTCCTTTTAGCAATGAACCCTTGACTGGCAGTGGACCCATCGCCAGGTGGGCCTCTCCCTGAAGAAGTGTTGCTCTTTCTATTGACAGTCATCATGTGTTAAAGAAAAGTCTAAAAAATAAAAGAAATGTTAAAGGAAAAACAAAATCAATATCGCAGTTCTGTTACTGTGAGTCGAAACAATTTGTGGTTTTGCTGAAAAGAAATATAGAAAATTGTGATGAAGGCAGATTGAAAATGTAGTGAAAGAAAGAAGTACAATGTGTAACACAATTAATAATAAGATGATAATAAGAGTAAGAAGACTGAGGGCCACAATTAGGCATCCAGTTCTCTGTGAATGGACTCGTTGTTAAGGTTTGTTGTTGCTGCCATTAAAAAAGAACAGAGGTTACTGACACTCTGTCTCATCCATTGATCCCTCACAGGACCACCTGAGATATTTCCAATAAATTATAGCTCGCCAGATTTATCACTGTTGCCCCAGCTATGGCTCCTTAACAACAGTCCCGACCTGCTCTCTGATTACATTTCAAATGGATCACAATTCTGACAGCAGCCCAGGGACTGCTCCCTGTTTTTGTCTACTTTTATGTCTATCAAGATGGTTTTATTGATGTCCAGCCAAATCTAAATCAAACATATATTTTTTTATTGGGTTATTTACCCTCCTGCCCTTATGTACAAGGCTGAGTGAGGAAACAAAACAGGACATTTCAGAGATCTGTCAGTGTTAATTGATTAGTTTCAACAGATGTTTAGTTATGATCTGTTTAAGAAGTAGTGCCAGGGTACAGCTTTAATCTTTACTCTTTTTAATCCTTAATGCATGAATGGAAAAAAAAACACTTTTGTGATCAGTTGCCCTTTCTTTCCACTCGATCGTGTTGCTCAGAAACACAACTTTTAAGTACATTAATTGCTATAATATACCAGCCTCTGGCCAGTGCATAACTGATTTGAGTGACATGTCTTTCATATTTATTAGTCTAATACTATAATACTGCCTTATAAGGAAACCAATGTACTTAATTAAAAGATTGACTGTTCAAATGTTGCACAAGGATAAGAACACGGTACATCCTGGGAATTGTAACTCACAGACAATGCACAGTTCTCTATCCAATACCACCATATCTGATCATGATGTGAAATATAACAGATATTCTGCTCAAATAATTAACCCTGTCAAAGCATTGGTTTGATCATTCTTCCATTCTTTTTCTGG
Source organism: Paramormyrops kingsleyae (assembly GCF_048594095.1). Lineage (NCBI taxonomy): Eukaryota > Metazoa > Chordata > Actinopteri > Osteoglossiformes > Mormyridae > Paramormyrops > Paramormyrops kingsleyae. The sequence goes on along the minus strand of NC_132798.1, from coordinate 1,390,917 downwards.
AATATAATGGCTATGGATGCATGTGTAAACTGAGTTTGCGGTCGTTTGTTCTTTGTGTTTTTATTATGCTGGTGCAATATAGTCCACAACACTGACCAGGATAAGTAGATAGAAGATCGATTGTTGGATTGGTTGATGGATGGTACAACATAAATTGATTATATACACTATATGAACAAAAGTATTGGGATACCTGGCCATTGTACCTACAGAAACTTATGACATCCCAATCTAAATACATAAGTACCAATATGGAGCTATCCCAGCTGGGGAGGCTTTTTACAACTTTATGGAATGAGTCTGTGGCAATTTTTGCCCAGAGGAGAATTTGTGAGGTGAAGAGCCGGATGAAACCCACATTGTTCCTACTGGACCCGAGGTTCGACCAAGAGGAGGACCCTCCTCTCCAGTACGCCAGCATAGACCTTCCCAGGGAGGCTGAGGAGTGTCATCCCTCTGATGTTGGAACACATCCTCTGGTCCCCTTTCTTACAGATTGGGACCACTGCCCCAGTCTGCCGATCCACCTCCACTGTCTCCAACTTCCACTTAATGTTGAAGAAGCATGTTGGCCATGACAAACTAACAGCATTAAGAGCCTTCAGGAGCTCACGGTGAATCTCCTCCACCCCCGGAGCCTTACCTCTGAAAAGTTTTTTGACTACTTCAGTGACCTCAGGCCTAGAGATGGGCAAGTTCCCCTCTCAGTCTTCCAGCTCTACTTCATCCAAGGAAGGCATATTCCTGGGATTCAGGAGGTCCTCATCATATTGAAGTTAGAAGAGTTAGAACTAAGCAATCAGAAAAATCTTGGCAAGCTTAATAGTCTCCTGATAATCTTTCAAATCCATGACGGATTAATCGCCTCCGCCCCCGGAGTTTCCCCCGCTAAACGTAAGTATATCACTATGGCTCCCGTCGTTTGCTCCGAGTGCAGTATGTTTAGTTATTCTTCTCCCGTCATTAGCGGTACGTTTGTCTGCGATAAGTGTAAGCTAGTTGCCAGGCTGACGGAGAAGATCGCAGACTTAGAGGGACGCATCCGAACGTTAAGGGAGATTCAGGAGAGTGAGAGTTTTATTGACGCAGTATTAGCGGCTCCGGATATGTCCGCTATAGTGAGCCAGTCTCCCCCCGCTCCGGCAGCAGAGCCTTCGCAGCAAGGCGAGTGGGTGACGACCCGGCGGCATAGCCGTAAGTCCAAACAGTACTCACACCGGCACCATTCACCCATTCGCGTTTCCAACAGGTTCTCCCCACTCAGTGAAACACCCACTGAGCCGCCTGTTGAAAGCGCTCTGGTAATCGGCGATTCTATGCTAAGAAACGTGAGAGTAGCGACTCCAGCAGCCGTAGTTAATTGTCTCCCTGGTGCCAGAGCGACCGACATCTTATCAAACTTAAAAGTGCTGGCTAAGAGTAAACGTAAGTATTCGCATATTGTTATCCACGTCGGCACAAATGATGTCCGATTGAGGCAATCGGAGATCACTAAAGCAAATTTCATAACGGTGTGCAGCCTTGCGAGGAAGATGTCCGCATCAGTAACATGCTCTGGCCCCATCCCTGCTAGACGTGGCGACGAAATGTACAGCAGATTATCGTCGCTGCAACGCTGGCTGTCAGAATGGTGCCCGATAAATGGTGTGGGTTATGTAGACCATTGGCGGACGTTCTGGGGTAGGCCTTGGCTTTTGAAGAGGGACGGTATTCACCCCTCGTGGGCTGCTGCCGATCTCCTATCAAAAAGCATAGCTCACAGTCTTAGGGCAGATCGCTGACTAACCAGAGCCAAACCAAGGCGACAGGCAAAACGGCTTAACCGACCGCCTGCTAGTCGCTTAGAGTCGTCACCCAGGCTTCATATTATTGAGACTGTGTCTGTTCCCCGCGGTTTTAATCGTGGGGGGTCATTCCATCGTAGTTCGTGTCTTAAAAACCTTAGAGAAATTAGACCTATTTCAACTCTGGATAGTAGGTGTAATGCAAACCTAAAACTTGGACTCCTGAACATTAGATCGCTGGCTCCTAAGACATTGCCCGTAAATGAAATCATTACTGATTCTAATCTTGGTGCCCTATGTCTTACTGAGACTTGGCTAAAACCGAATGAGTTCTTGGCACTAAATGAATCCACTCCAGCTGAATATAGCTACTGTATAAGCATAATCCTCGACCCGATCGCAAAGGTGGCGGAGTTGCTGCAATATTTAAGACCGACCTAGGAGTGCGTGAAAATACTGGTTATAGCTTTAGTACGTTTGAATTTATTATTCTAAGTCTTGCTAGCACATCTAAGTGTAGTTCTACACCTCCAATCACCATTGCCATTGTGTATAGACCGCCAGGCCCCTATAGCAATTTCCTTAAGGAATTTGCAGATTTCTTAACAAGCTTGGTGGTTACTACCGACAAGGCCTTGATTGTTGGTGATTTTAATATTCATATGGAAAATGAAAGTGATCCATTAACAAAAGCATTTACTACCATTCTTGACTCTGTCGGTGTACATCAGAATGTAACTGGGCCAACTCATGCCTGTAACCACACCCTAGACCTGATTCTTAGTCATGGTGTCCTGGTAGAACACATATCAATTATCCCACAGAATCCTCTACTTTCAGATCATTACCTTTTAACATTTCGAATACAACATAACCCCCCTAAGGCCCCAGGCCAGAGGTACGATACTAGACGTTCCATAGCCTCATTATCCGCTGCAACTTTTCTGGAACAGCTCCCACAGTCCTTTAACCTAACCTCTGAAGTGTCATGTGTAAATGAACTTGAACAGGTAACCGTGAACATGGTAGAATCATTTCGTACCACTCTTGATCATGTAGCACCACTCAAGAAAATAAAACATAGAGATAAGAAACCTACCCCCTGGTACTCTAACCGTACACGTGAACTTAAACAAGCTTCACGAAAGCTAGAACGCAAATGGCGGTCAACAAAATTAGAAGTTTTTAGATTTGCCTGGAAAGAGAGCCTGTCTAAGTATAGACATGCACTAATGACTGCTAGGTCTATGTATCTCTCTAAACTAACAGAAAATAACAAAACCAATCCTAAATTCCTGTTTGAATCTGTATCTAGGTTAACAAAGAATCATTCAATGTTAAACTCACAAGTCCCAGAAGCTCTTGGTAGTGATGCCTTTATTGCGTTTTTTAATAATAAAATAACCACGATTAGACATACCATCACGAGCACGCCAACGGTTGCACACAACCACCGATCCTCTGCTAGTGCTAGTGTTATTAGTACTAATGATAACACCTTTGAATGTTTCACTCCTGTAGTGCAGACAGAACTCCTTCAGTTAATTTCCTCTTGCAAACCCACTACTAGCCTTGTTGACCCAATACCCAGCAATCTACTTAAGGAAATTGCACCACTGATTAGCACTACATTGTTAAACTTGTTAAACTCATCTCTTAGTCTTGGATATGTTCCTAAATCTTTTAAAATGGCTGTTATTAGACCTATCCTAAAGAAACCAAATCTTGAACCTAGTGACTTAGGAAACTATAGACCCATCTCAAATCTTCCCTTCATTTCTAAAATTCTAGAGAAAGTTGTTGCTCACCAGCTGTCTTCCTTTCTTCAAAATAATAATGCTAACGAGCTATACTGTATCAGTCTGGTTTCAGACTCAATCATAGCACAGAAACGGCCTTAGTCAAAGTGATAAACGACTTGCTTATGGCTTCCGACCGTGGCTGTATATCGCTATTATTCTTACTGGATCTAACTGCAGCATTCGATACTGTAGACCATAATATTCTTTTGGACCGGCTGGAAACATTGATTGGCATTAAAGGGACAGCACTACTGTGGTTTCGTTCGTATTTAACTGATCGTTATCAGTTTGTCCATGTAAACAATGAGTCATCCATAGCCACTGAAGTAAGATATGGTGTCCCTGTTCAATCTATATATGCTACCGCTTGGTAACATAATTAGAAATTACAGTGTTAATTTTCATTGTTATGCTGATGATACACAATTGTATCTATCTGTCAAACCTAGTGACACATCCCAGCTCTTCTTTAGCCGACTGTCTGCTAGAAATCCGTTGTTGGATGGCAAGGAATTCCTCATGTTAAATACCGAAAAAACTGAGGTTCTTTTAATCGGTCCTAAGGATGCCCGCAATAAATTTGTAAACCCCAACCCTAGCGGCCTCCCTATTCAATTTAAAACAGTGGTCAGAAATCTTGGTGTCCTGGTAGACTCCGACCTCTGCTTCAGTGCTCACATAAATAGCATTACCAGTACGGCATTTTACCATCTACGGAACATAGCCAAGCTTCGGAAGATGCTTTCCTTTCAAGATGCAGAAAAACTAATACATGCCTTTATAACTTCTAGATTGGACTACTGTAATGCCCTCCTTTCGGGTTGTCCATCTGGATCCCTACATAAACTTCAGTTAGTACAAAATGCAGCTGCCAGAGTTCTCACAAAAACTAAAAAATTTGATCACATTAGCCCTATCCTGTCTTCCCTGCACTGGCTACCGGTCAAGTTTAGGATTGACTACAAATTATTGCTATTGACCTACAAAGCTCTGAATGGCCTTGCACCACAATATCTCAATGATCTTCTGGTCCCTTACAACCCTCCTCGCCTGCTTCGTTCACAAGGAGCAGGATATCTATTAGTTCCTAAAGTAGACAGGGCTGCGGCAGGCTGCAGAGCATTCTCTTACAGAGCTCCGCAGCTGTGGAATGGTCTCCCGGCGGATGTGCGGGATTCAGGCACACTCTCGCTTTTCAAGTCTAGATTAAAAACGCACTTGTATAGCTTGGCGTATAGGAAACCTAGTTCTGGTACCAGCTAGTCGCTCACTCCCAGTCAGACTAACAGTATGAGGTGAAGCGCTGGGTGGGGATCGGTGTCATTGGCTTTGGATAAACTGATGCGTCAGTGCTGTCACTCTAGCTTTACACTAGAGTGCTGATGTTCAGGGAGTCCCCATGCCTGTGTTCCCGCCTGTCTCTCCCTCTTTCTCATGCTGCTATACCCAGATCTGCCGGAGCCTAGACGAATATTGCACTCGATCATTTTGCTTGCACTGCCTATGGTTTCCTCAACTCTGGCTAATACACAATTATTCTTACTTCCTCCCTCACCCCTTCTGGGGTGTGCTCCATGGAGCACAATGTCATTGAAGAGTTTATGCCTCTGCGGCCTGCAAGACAACTACCTCCACCTCCGGCAACTACCCTCCAACCTGCCTGCCCTTGGCTCAACGCGATGCCTCGCCATCCTTCCCTGCGGCTGTGCCTCTATTAATCCTGCCATCGTGGATCAAGCACCCCGTGCCTGCACCGGTCAGCCATTGCATTGAGACTTATATTTCAACCCCTGTATTAGCTTAGTCATATCATCTTGTTTGTTTGACTCATCTGCCGGCCCCTGGAGGATGGGCTCCCCCTTCGGGTCTGGTTCCTCCCAAGGTTTCTTCCTCTTAGGGAGTTTTTCCTTGCCACCGTTGCCTTTGGCTTACTCAATGGGGGGTCCTTACGAGGCAGAAATGTAAAGTGCATTGAGACAATGTAATGTTGTGATAATGTGCTATATAAATAAAATTGAATTGAATTGAATATTCTTTCCACAGCCTAACTATTATCCCTATTTCAGCTCAACAGCTTTCCATCCTTGCTGTAAAGAACATAAGTAAAGCCCTGCTTCCCCTGCCTGAGTCACCTGACGGTTTGCCAGAATCTTTTCATGGCCAACCGAAAGTCCTTCTCCATAGCCTCACCAAACTTCTCCCTCACCTGAGTTTTTGCTTCATCAACTGCCAAAGCCACTTTCCTCTTGACCTGCCGGTACCTGTTAGCTGCTTCAGGAGTCCCACAAGCTAATCCAGCTTGAAAGGCCTCCTTCATCAGCATGACAGTCCTCCAAAAGGTTCAGGGATTGCCACCGTGACAAGGACTAGTCACCCTAGTCCTTTAGGCTCAATGTCCCCTGACTCCCTTGAGATGCAAGAACACTTCTGTTGGAGATGTGAGTCAAAGATCTCCCAGACAGGGCCTTTTCCAGGTGTGCCCAGGATTCTCTCACTATTGGTTCTATTTGAAGATTTAATGCAAAGCGTAAAGCACAAGGAGCAACTACCATTTATGGCCGTGTCCAAATCGCCTTTGCTGTTTTGATGGTGGTATCTCTCTACCTCCTGCACCAGCTCAGGTTCCTTTCCTGCCAGGGAGGTTATGTTCCATATGCAAAGATCCAGTTTTGGTAGCTGACGATTGGTCTGTCAAGGCTCCTGCCACCCGATCTACATAACACCCGACCACCACGGCTCCCCCTGCAGGTGGTGGACCCACAGGAGGGTGGACCCATGCTATTCGTTCAGGTTATGCCAAACTGGGTCCCTTGGGTGGAAGCCCAGGCTCCAGGCGCTCGCCTTCAAGCTCCCGCCCCAGGCTTCGGCTCAGGGTGAGGTTCCGGTCTCCTCAGTCTGGGCAGGATAACATGCTCCATTATATTGTTCATCGTGGGGGTTTTCTGAATCACACTTAGTCTGGCCGCTCGCCTAGGACCAATTTGCCTTGGGATATCCTAACCAAGGGCAATTGCCCTCAACAATATAGCTCCAAGGACCATAGAGGCACACAGACATTTCATGACCAGCTCAGTTAATTAATTAGTAACTCAATGAGGTATTGATTAGCCAAATAAGGTGGGGTACTTGTTCAGTCAAAAAAATACAAAAGTTTTGAAATGCAACCTCAAACACACTTCGACACACATAACGTTATAGTTTTACAACAATATGAAGATCATTAAAACAGTGTTTTTCTGACTGCCTAAGACTTTTGCACATTACTGTGTGTGTGTGTGTCTGTGTGTGTGTGTGTGAGAGAGAGACAAAGAGAGAGAGAGAGGGAGAGAGAGAGAGAGAGAGAGAGAGAGCGTGTATACATCTAATGTAGTGCGGATGGGGTCCTAAGGTGACATATAATTATAAGCTTCCATAGCAGAAGAGGTTACATGACTGAAATATGTTTTTGGATAAAACACTGCATAAGGAGACAGATTTTTCCCCAAGGTGCACAAAGAGGCCAGAATCCTACGTACAGCCTGCTAACTGCAGCCCCTGCAGCACTGATCTCGCAGGCTAACGGTGCCTCTGAAAATAGGACATTCATTTCATTTTACTGAGATGAAAATAAATCAAAGCCTTGTGCCGCTACCTGGGAGCTTGTGGGACTCGCAGTGTCTTGGTCTAATAATACCTCAGACATGACTGTAGAGTGGGTGGGTCTCAGTGCCCACATCTGAGAGGTGGGAGGTGTCCGGAACATTGTGACATTGTAACAATGCGTGTTCGTGCATAAATGGATCAGAAAGAGATTCTGCCATTGCTGCGGTAAAATCTGTAGGATCAACTATCATGTGAGCTACTCATCCTAACATATGACATTAATAAACAATAAAACTAATATCATAATATGTTCACACAAACATACACTCACCTAAAGGATTATTAGGAACACCATACTAATACGGTGTTTGACCCCCTTTTGCCTTCAGAACTGACTTAATTCTACGTGGCATTGATTCAACAAGGTGCTGAAAGCATTCTTTAGAAATGTTGGCCCATATTGATAGGATAGCATCTTGCAGTTGATGGAGATTTGTGGGATGCACATCCCGAGCACGAAGCTCCCGTTCCACCACATCCCAAAAATGCTCTATTGGGTTGAGATCTGGTGACTGTGGGGTCCATTGTAGTACAGTGAACTCATTGTCATGTTCAAGAAACCAATTTGAAATGATTCGAGCTTTGTGACATGGTGCATTATCCTGCTGGAAGTAGCCATCAGAGGATGGGTACATGATGGTCATAAAGGGATGGTAAGAAACAATGCTGAGGTAGGCCGTGGCATTTAAACGATGCCCAATTGGCACTAAGGGGCCTAAAGTGTGCCAAGAAAACATCCCCCACACCATTACACCACCACCACCAGCCTGCACAGTGGTAACAAGGCATGATGGATCCATGTTCTCATTCTGTTTACGCCAAATTCTGACTCTACCATTTGAATGTCTCAACAGAAATCGAGACTCATCAGACCAGGCAACATTTTTCCAGTCTTCAACTGTCCAATTTTGGTGAGCTCGTGCAAATTGTAGCCTCTTTTTCCTATTTGTAGTGGAGATGAGTGGTACCCGGTGGGGTCTTCTGCTGTTGTAGCCCATCCGCCTCAAGGTTGTGCGTGTTGTGGCTTCACAAATGCTTTGCTGCATACCTCGGTTGTAACGAGTGGTTATTTCAACCAAAGTTGCTCTTCTATCAGCTTGAATCAGTCGGACCATTCTCCTCTGACCTCTAGCATCAACAAGGCATTTTTGCCCACAGGACTGCCGCATACTGGATGTTTTTCCCTTTGCACACCATTCTTTGTAAACCCTAGAAATGGTTGTGCGTGAAAATCCCAGTAACTGAGCAGATTGTGAAATACTCAGACCGGCCCGTCTGGCACCAACAACCATGCCACGCTCAAAATTGCTTAAATCACCTTTCTTTCACAATTCTGACACTCAGTTTGGAGTTCAGGAGATTGTCTTGACCAGGACCACACCCCTACATGCATTGAAGCAACTGCCATGTGATTGGTTGATTAGATAATTGCATTAATGAGAAATTGAACAGGTGTTCCTAATAATCCTTTAGGTGAGTGTATAGTCAATCTGAGGTGATTTGCCTAATAGCATGTATCTATTCAATAGTTAATAAATATAACATATGAAAGCATTAGATCAATCTGCATTAACGTTCTGGTAAAATAATAAGTGTCCTGGGTGGAGATGTATCTTTGTGTTGCATAACTTATGTGTTATTTAGAACAGCTATGCAATGCACTATATTCATGCAATTTTATTACAACAACCTTTATCGACCATTATAGAACCTAGTACTGTTAATTTTCTCTCAAGATTTTTTAATCTGGTTGGGATTATAGTATACTAATTATTTAGATAATATAGAAGTCAAAAAAAGTATTACATCCTGGATTATGCATGTAATTATTTTTCATAAGGTGTAATTAATCTCAGGTGCACCTCTGATGACATGAAGGTTCTATCAACCTTGAATTCAGTTTAGGTATGAGAGGAAGTTGCAAAGTGTGTACATGTCTAATGCATTAACTCATAAGACTCATGAATACAATGAAGTGAGATAATCCAGCAGCAGTGAAATACAACAGATTGGTCACCCTGGTGTCAGGGTTAGCCCCTGCTGTGGTCCTACCGTGTCCCTTCCCCGTTTGACCAGCAGGTGTCGCTGGTCATCCCGTTCTTTATGTTAGTCTTTGTTCTCCTCTGTTACCTGTCTGGTCATGTGGCTCAATGTGTTGAGCATGTGGTTGTCTGTGTACCTTCTGTCCTGTGATTGAATCCCACCTCCTGTTTTTGTATTTTGCTCCCTAAGGTTTCATTTGAGTTTCTTTAGTTCTTGTGTCTGATTTTGTAGTTGGTTTTGGTTTTGTTCCTTGTGCCCCTGCTTGTGTCTTTACCTGTTTGTAATTCCCTAGTGTTGGTTTCTATTTCCCTGTTTCCTTGGTTAGTTCTTAGTTTCCCTGTTTTGTTCCTTTGAGTTTATGTTTTCCTGGTCTCTGTTAATTAGTCTCACCTGTCCTGTGTTAGTCTTATTACTATGGAGTCAGAATAGTGCCATATGTACTTGTATGTGTACTTTCCAATTTGCACCCGTAAAAAGAAATTTGCTCACACAATTTACAGCTATTTACAGCTATTTTGTAACACAATTTACACACAATTTTCATTCGCAAAAAAAAATATTTTGCAAATACAAGTCAATATTTTTTGTAAATGCGAAACCAAGCATCCTCATTAAAATATTTTTTACAAAGATAAAATGATTTTCAATCATAGAATTTGTTGCGTCGCGTGTGGGCGAGCGAGCAAGGAAGTAGGCGAGTCGAGCCGTGATTACGGGTAGAAACGGGGTTTATTTGGAGCGGACAGGACAATACGACAGACAACATCAATGACTGATCTAGGGAATACTGACTCAGACGCAGACTAAATACACAGGATAGGCCAAACAGAACAGGCAACAGGTGATTACAATCGGGAATTAACACGAGGCAACGAGGGGGGCGTGGCACACAGGAGGATCGAACAAGCAGGTCATGACAGAATTAGCATCGGTAAACAAATTAATTGCATCATAGTTTGATAAGGCGTTATCATATCATTACAGCTAGCGTGGCTAATTTATTCTGTACGTCAGTACAATTTTTATCAAATCGTTGGATTTATTCAAAATTCTGACTACTATCTTCCCATATAAAGTCCTGGTCTAACACCTTCATCTTCTTCAGCATGTTTTTTTATTGGAAGGCCAGGATTGGTTGTTACCTTACCTGCAGCTTTATGATTGGCTAGAATATGAATTAATTTGATTGGTGGCTATGCGAGCAAATATTTATCTGCAAAGCGCTAGGCAAATTAGTGCCAAAATTATTTATATGCGCAAGTGTGAATTTGCACTCGCAGGTTGGTATTTGCAAGAGGACTTGGATTGGCAATACAGGTTTTGTACTTGAAAATCATTCTATCTTTGTAAAAAATATTTTTATGAAGATGTTTGGTTTCGCATTTACAAAAAATATTGACTTGTATTTGCAAAATATTTTTTTTTGCGAATGAAAATTGTGTTCAGTGCGAGCAAATTTCTTTTTACGGGTGCAAATCGGAAAGTACACATACTGTACAAGTACATATGGCACTATTCTGACTCCATACAGTATATTACCCAGTTTTGGTTTCTGTATTTAAGTCATTGTTCTGTTCTGTTCTCTAGTGGTTCGTTGATCGTGATTGTGTGTTAGTTGGTTTGTATTGCTTGTGTTTCATGGTTGTTGTTTCAGAGATTACCAGTATTAGTTGTGTATTTAGGTTTTGTTATTTAGTTTTGTTAATTAATCCCTGTTTAGTTTCTGACCCCTCGTGGTCCTTTTGTTTTGTTAACCCTTCCTTGTGTTTTTCTTAGTTCAGTTAAATAAACCCTGTTTTGTTCTTTGAGCCGCAAGTGGGTCGTCCACCCTTTTTTTGTACCTGCACCATGCCTCGTTCCTGTGCCCGAGCCGCCTGCATACATGACACCTGGTTATAATAGATAGTTTGGTGGTTTAGGATATGGTTGAGATGAACTGTAATTTGTTGAAAATAACAGTGACTGCTGGTTTATATGAACTGTCATGTGTAGAATTTAGCACTTCACGTATATGACTGTAACTGATGGTTCATATGAAATGTAATATGTAGCAAACAGCAGCTCGTCAATAGGACTGAGGCTCGCAGTTCAGATGAACTGTACCATGCAGAATATAGCAGTTCCTGTATGAGACTGTGACTGTGACTGGGACTGATCGGACTCGCTTATGCTCCCACAGTGTAGCCTAAGAGTGTGAGTGACCAGGGCAATAGGTTAGTATCTTTTTAAATTATTTAGCAAGTACTTCAGAGACATGTACCACTCAGAAGCATGACAACACACTGGATTTTTACACATACACTGATGTCACCACATTAATAAAACTTCCACGTTTTTAGGGCACCAATAAATGCGAGCAGAGGGACACAACACACTATAACCCCCCAGCACCCATAAACTGAATGAGAAGCCAGAACAGAGACGTAACCCCTGTGACACACTGGCACGCCTAATTAATTCATACAAGCTTTTGCTGTCGAAAGTCAGCATGAAATAGCTGAACATATGCTCAGTAAAAGTACTGGTTTGAGCAGTACTCCTAAAGCCCATTAGTTGGGATTGGAGAGTCAAAACCCATTTTTAAATACCCGGATGACATGCTATGATGTCCTGAATTAAATAACGGTCTGTAATAGGTTCTGGAGATAGAAGAGCGGTGAAATTAGGAATGAATGTTTTATGACCCTCTAAAGCTATCTGCTTGAACGTTACCAACAGGCTCATATATAAAGGCTATTTACACTGTGCATAATGTCTCTTCCATTTTTGCTGAGTGCTTTTTATGCTCAGTGATTTCAAAGCAAAACGTTTCATTTTGTCAGTATAGAGAAGCCAGAGAGCACCTTTAAAGCTCTACAACTTCTAAAGACGCAGCTACAGCTTTACTGTAGAACTACTTTTATGATCGCAAGGGTCATAAAAATGGCATGAAACTCATTGCAGATATTTTATTTGATATAGTTTTATATATCCATCCATCCATCCATCCATTTTCTGGTATTGCTATCCCATTCTGGGTCGTAGGGGGACCCAGAGTCTATCCTGAAGGCTACAGGTGCAAGGCAGGTAGTTTTATGTGTCAACACACTCATTTGCTTATCTGGAGACTTACATGCAAACTTAGTGTGTTGCCTACACTGCTCAGATGAATGCACATTTTACAAAAGCTATTAAACTCAAGTTGAAATTTTAATTATTATTAATTTTCATAATGATGTGTCTGGGCAACTAACATTTTTAATGTATATTTACATTTTATTCATTTACTAAACTATTTAAATACATTTTCATTTGTGTTTCTACCATAATGAAGCTGTCTATACAAACAACACCTAATTTGCTGATCTTTGCAGGCTGATTGTAAAAATCGATTTTTGGGCATCAGTTACCTTCTGGTTGGCCATTGTAGCAATATAGAGGCGTCAAGGCTGTTCATCATCATCCATTTTGCAACCTGTCTTTGCCTTGACAGCCTTTTTGATGCCAAGAGAATGGTTGTCAAATTCTTTTGCTTAGCTTGTTTCCAAAGAATTACTGTCGGTTTTGAGGCTGTTCACTGATTCAAGAGTAATTTAAGAGTTTATCTCGATTTTCATAATCCTCTTGTGGACTTTTGCTGTCAGGAAATATGTCATTGATTCTCTAGTGATTTCCAGGAGAGCAGTATATAACCAAAAACAAACTTAATACTTGGCTCATCTATGTTTTCTCTGGCTATAGATTATCAAATTCTGCCATTATTTGTGATAAATTCTGTGACTTTTATAGAGCACATGTTACTCATGAAATATATGGTTTACTACAACCAGATGGTCTGGTAATCTTACAGTCACACACACTTACACACATTCATATGAAAGATATAATTGGTCATAAGTTCATGCATTGATTGTGTGACTAAGGTTATGCATTGGAGTCCTAAAGGACTCCTTCACTTTGGGAAATCCACTACTACATGTAATTCTCAACCGTGTCATAAGAATAATTACATCCTTTGCAAACACTGAATGTATTATTCTTCTCTGTTAATTGTAGAAAAAGACTTCTATTCCATATTTTTGGAACAGGATAATCACATTAATGAAAGTGATCTACTGTAATTGGTAAAATAAATGGGGAATGTCTGATTTAAAGAGAAGCCAGTAAAAAGTGTGGATCTGTCTGGTGACATCATAATGAGATCAGCCCCTTTGAAAAATCCCATTCATACAAAAGACGACAAGAAACAAGAGCTACATCTAAAACAAACCACATGCTAATCGCACACAAACACACCTTGTCACTGGCTATAATTTTACTTTCATTAAGCAGCCCCAAACCAATCAAACTCAAAATCAAATGAAAACTGGTAAACAAATAGTGAGTGGACTAAAAGAGTTTTTTTGTGGGAATGTGGGAATATGTGGATATCAAAAATCTGTTTGCACAAACACATGCAAACACATGCAAAACGCATGCATGTGTTTGCCATTTAAGTGCCATTTAAGCACTTTTAAAGTCCATGAGGATTGTTGTGCGATTGATGGACTGAAAGGATAAGGGAAACGCATCACACATCATCCTCACCGCATCCATTTCTAAGATAATAATCATGAAAAAAACACTGCATTTACATTGAGACAGGCAGGTTTGAAAATCACCTAAACTCATTTCATTGTTTACATCCAACACAGTGAGCTGAATCCTGTTTCCTGTTATAAATCCCAACCACTAATTCATTTGTTGTAGAACAAGCGTTCTCAATCCTCGCCCTGATAGAACTGTGTGTGCGCAGGATTTATTTCTCCCTAACCATCTAAGGACTTGACTGAACTAATTATTTCCCATAATTGAACAGATTTTGCCTTCTTTTCCCACTGCAGGGGTTGCTGCAGCTCTGCAGAATGCTGGAAAACCTGTGCACACTGTATCTGTTCAGTTAGCACTTGCTGCGTTACACAATCTGCGTAACTTTGGCAGCAGACAGAATGTGTGAAATTAAATGTTAAAAAGCCCACTTATAGAATAAATTACAGCTTATTAAAATTGTTCAAAAGACAAACCTGAGGAGTTTCTTCTTGCCATATTTTCACTGATGTGTCTAATGCCGTTTATCTTCTCCCTGCTAGCGTCCCTGGGCTTCCCCATATGTAAATGAAGGGGCTTAAAGAAAAGGCAGTGTGGGATTTATGGAGCGCTAGCCAATCTGGGGCACCACCTGATGCCTAGCAAACAAGGGAAACTTGATGGCACTCTTTCAAAGCACGCTTTTAATGCCCAGCTATCAGGCTAACCTTTCTGAAATCAGCTCGCTATTCCCAGAGATGAATCAAGGATAAGAGCCACATCTCGCCGGATTAAAGGGATTCTGCTCCTTCTGGGCTAGACGCTGACTCAAATCTTTCCTGGCATCGGAGAAAATGTACAATGGCAGATGTGAAGAACCCAGTAATCAATGAGTGACAGGCCAACCATTCGCTACTGGATTATGTTGTGTCTGGGCAAGTGACAGAGAGTAGAGATACTGGGAAGAAATGTTAAATGAGAATATTGGTCGTTTTCTGAGTTTCTGAGGTAATGTCTCGGCAGAGGAAAGGGTGCCACAAGTGAAGACCATCCTTTATATGCAAATTACTTACAGCCATGTTTTCAGAAATAGTACATCACAGTAGTTGATTATTTTTTTACTTCTTTTTTTTTTGCCAACAGCTAAAAGCATAAATTTGTTAATTAAACCATTCTGTTAAATTTTATAATTTGATTTATAATTCACTATTAAAGTAAAATGGTACTGGGATCAAACCAGGGTACTCAAAAAAACACTGAAACAGGAATAGTGTTTTATGTATATCAAAACACCAAAAATGAAAAAAAGGACTCATTTTAATCTTGGGGAATATCTTAAGCGTATTTTTGGTGCATAGAATTTAGCTCTAATCATTACATTCAAAGGAAGTGAGTCATGATATGGATACAGTGCCCAAGTTCTGAAGTAAGGAAATTGCTGAGTACATGAGCACCAAGGTTGGATATAAACAGTATTATCCTAAACTTCATTTTTAAAAGTAGAACACAGTACTTGAGTAGTGTTTCACAAATTTAGCAATTTGCCTCCAAGAGACTTTTGTAAGAACAACTGGCAAATGTGGAAACAGAAGAGATGCTGGAGAAACAGGCTGATTTAGAAAAATACAGCTAACCTCCCCCAAAAAGAGCTAAAGAAATTCCAATGCTGAACGTTAAATAATGAAATTAAAGTGGATCCAGCATATCAGGTTACCCCAAAAATCAGACCATTCAGTTTTTACAGAATGTCTTTTGGACTCCCTTACCCTGACCTCTTTCAAAGACTGATGGAATTCTGCCTTACTACAAGAAAGACTTATATTATGCAGATTTCTTTATGTGATATAATTAATCTAAATTCTCATCTATAGAACCTGAAGAAGACTGGTGTGGTGTATTCTCAAGTTGAGAGACAGGACCACAGGCTATCTGTACACCAAACATTCGTCTTGTGGGGGAGAGGGTGACTATGTACCTATGCCATCCCAATACTGATTCATAATCACAGCCATATTTTAGCCTGATGATGGGCTACAAGCAGCACTTTATTCCTACCTTTTTGTAGACTGCTGCCATGCTACATATCCTTCTAATCAAAGTTACCAAGAACCAGGTACAGACTCCAGAATGGGGCTGATTGTACCCTGGAGAAGAGACCTAGCAAAAATCTATTTGCATCCATTGAGGTATTTTATGGAAAGACCAAGATTAGGGCAATGTGAGCAATTAGAATTCTTCTGATTGTGCTTTTCTTAGTATGAACACATGCAAGTAACCGGTATCTTTTCCCTTTCCCAAGTTCCCAAGGAATAACTAGCAGTGTCAAGGTGTGCACTCAAAGAAAACTATTTAGAGGATTAACTTCCTTTTAATAGGAAGCAAACAAGAAAGGGTCAGACTGATATTTTTTCTTCTTTTAACTATTACAAATGCGGATAGCAGTTATATACTGAGGAAGACATATTGTCAAAACGTCTGTGTATTGGCTTTTGGAATAATTAAAAGAAAAAAATATAACAGTCTGACCTTTTTTCATTTGTTTCTTATCAACAGAATGATTTTCCTCTAAATGGGTTTTTTTTTTAGTGCACTTCCTGACGCTGGTATTTGCTATTTAAGCAATTTTGGTTGGCAGCTGCACCTACCAAAGCATTCGTAGAAAACGATTGTCCTGAGCGCAGGTTTAGCCTTTATATTTCCAAGATTAATCAAAGAAAATATTCAATAATCTCAAAATTCAAGTTTTTCTAAGTAGAAATAGCATATTTCTTTGGTACCATCAGCACCGTGGGCATTGTTAGGTCTGATGGCCCAGGTATATAGCCCTGAGTATTTTAGCCCAGATGCCAATTTTCCTTCAAAAACAAAAACGTCACACTCCAGGTAAACTTGACTTTAACCCCTAATTTTTCTCAATAGCTAGAAACGTCCCTGATATGTACTATAGTAACAGTAAAATTAAAGCTTGTTGTCTACATAGAAACTGCAAGTGGCAGATGAAGAATGGTCCACATCATCTTTAATCTTCATTCTTAAACTTTCCTTCTCTCCTTTTACTGCTCTTTCTATATACAGTGGCTTGAGTTTGCATTACAACACTGTCACATTCTCTCAGCATTTTAATCTTTCACATTTTATTGTGTATTTCAGGGCTTTGGTGAAGTGCGCCAGGCAGCCCTGCATAGTGAATGACGCGGCATCTCCCTTTCTGTTAAAGTTCTCCTCCTTTTTGTTTATCTAATTCCAGGTTCCTTTAGTGCAGTGTTTCTCAACTCGGTCTTCAGGAACCCCTAAATGGTCCATGTTTTTCTACCCTCCCAGCTCCCTGCCAGAGATCCCACATTTTCTCCTTCTGGGAGCTGGAGGGAGCAAAAACGTGGACAGTCTTGGGGTCCCCGAGGACTGGTTTGAGAAACACTGCTTTAACCTGTTAGCGAGCACACTGGTTACTGGCGCTTCACAGCCAAGCCTGCTGATAGACTGGGCCCAGTGGGAAAACAGGCGAGGTACCAAAGTAGACAGTGAGTGCAGTAGAACATGGTCTGAGATGTGCTGCAGGTGGCTGGGATTAGCAGGCAGTCAGCATCCAGTCTGCTTGATGATTTCTCAAAAAGGTATTCAAGCAGGACAAAGAGCAATGGAAAAATACATATTCATTCAGAATTGTGCACTCCATTTCCAAGTATCGATAGTGAATATATCTTTAAGCAATTTAAAACAGATCTGAACATAAATCAGATCCTCATCCTCTCAAAACTAGCACAGTCCCAGATTTAAGATGTGGCAATTTGCTGGTTTGGTAGTTTAATGCTATCTCTATTTACTGTTCTGTTAAATCTGAACAATAAAACACCTCTCTTGAGTCCTTGCACCACTTTCAGTTCACTGGACAAAATTCAAAGAAAGAGAGTAGTGTTCAGTATACCTTGCAATTTATGAATTCTGATGAAATTACAGTGTATATAAAGAGGTCTCTCAGCAGCTCTGCTACCTGTAACTTGATCAGAGTCTGGTGAAAGGCACGAATGAGCTTTCTGATGGATGCCTCACCCCTGCGTTTCGAGGGACATTAAGCTCATGCGTATGTGGGACATGGACTGCAGTAGTCATAAGAGTTTCTCCGGGCTGATTGATATGCCATTGTTGCATGACACCTTTGCAAGAGAAGCAAAGACTTGTGGGATGTGAGCCCACAATGGCGGTTCCAGCCGGCTGATCGATTTGTAACGCCTTGCCATTAATGTTGAACCTTCACGCCTTCCAATAAAGGCATTGTAATTATCTGAGACATAGCCATCTATCCCGATGTGCTGCAGTTATTCAAACATTGACACAATGGGATGTGGTGTAAAAATTGCATTACAACCTCATGATTTTACGTAGATTTCAGACATCGTATACATTTACTCCATTGTCATTAAAAGAAGAGCTGAATTATAGCATATTCAGGTTATGTGTGTGCTGGCTTTTGAAAGACGGCCTTCTGTTGTCCTGGCAATTGCCATCTCAGTGTATATCACCCTGTGGCAGTTGTGGCACACAATGCAATCATAAGAAGAAAAAAAAATCACTGAAACAGGGACGGCCAGGGGAGAGATATGTTGCTATGATACAAAGCTGACAGTCCGCTTGAGATTTATCCACATCAACCTGGACATCTTAGAGACATCACACTGATTGACTGAGGGCAAGAGATGACAGGGTATTCCAGAGAAGAGTAATGGACAGAATAGCTGTTGACACTCTAAGTACTGAAAGCAATCTAATAGCTTTTGGAAGGGCAACAGAGACTGAGGCCTTGGTCACCAAAGCCAATATATCTTCTTGGCTCTGATTTGGCAAAAATAAAATATCAAGAGAAATTAGCAGCTCTGCTTATTCACTCCAGAGAGAAACCACCTTCGGTTAGTGTTTAAGGCTTCTTAAAGGGGAATAGGTTAATTGCAGTGTTTGACTAGCACAGCTCCTGGTCACCGAATTGCTCTCAGTTACATTGAATAGCTCTCCTCATGGGGGCTGAAGCATTCTTACAGACTCTGCTCACCCTGTCTTTGCACACAACCGTCAGAGTCATGCCTTCTTAAACATTTATGCGATGGAGCAAGCAGGGTGGTTGGGCTTAAAAGGAATGTGTAATAATCGTTCAGCAAGCTCGCGCAAGGCTTCCGTTCTGCGGCATTTGTGCGAGGCAGACGAACAAAGACAGGAATGTGCATGACATCCACCTCTTAACCCAGGTAGTAAATTTCTCCCAACATTAGAATACAATTGCTGATTTTCAATTGCTGATTTAGTTCTTCCAAGATTATCAGTCCATTTTTTGTTAGGTTTACTGCCTTCCCTTTTTTCGTTAAACAATTGTATAAGAAGTGTGGGTGTATTACAAATGGTAATACTCAGTGTGATTAATGCACTTAGCACATACTTCTAAGAGGCCTCTTTTAACACTTTAGCTACGGTTGCCTAGTAAATACATAATTCATGCTGTTGAAGGATTCAAATATACTATCAGAGTGATTCTTTGCAGACCAATAGAAAGCTAACTTTCAGCATATGCCCCAATAATGTGCAAGTCGTGATCACTTGCTTAACTGCCCATGCCCAGTAATTTTCCAGACCTGCTGATTTTTGGCACCATTAACTGCGGTGATGAAAATATGCGCACAAAGCCAATGAAGCTATATGAATAGCTAAATACATTAATATATGCTCTATTCTACAATTTTAAATGTGTCCATGGAGAATGGTTACTATTAGGACAGATGAGAGTAGATGATGTGAGATTCGGTGTGTGTGTAATTATGTAATTAAAATTTAGTGGGTTTTGTCAGCAATGCATAGAGGGTGTCGATCAGTAATTGTACATCTGGAAGAATTTCTCAATGTCAGACATGATTTAAACAACATTTTCACAGTTGCATAAAAAATACACTTCATATATTTTTTCTTAATTTTTCTCAACACATAGGTGGAAAATATATCTTGTTAAACAGATATATTCGAAGATAGAGCTCGTGAATGATTTGATGCATATGTAATGTGTTTTTTCACACATTCCAATCAATTTTGCAAAGCAGGGTCACAATGAGCCCACAGCCTATCTAGACATTATGCTCTCTATGATATAGCAAACCTAAGTTATAACCTATGGAATGTAGTAGTATGTTATACTAAATGTTATAGTATGTTATAATTTCAGATCCATGATGCTCACTGTCCGTTGTCATCTAGCAGGAATAAGTAGAACAAAAGGGCCTTTGTTAAATCAATACTAAACAGGGACTGGAAAACAAACAAGACTGCAAGAGGTCAAAAATGGGAAGACTGGCACAGGGAAGGGCACAGTCAAGAGGACAGTGTGACATAAATGACCGGACTGGGGCTGACGAGACAAACAGGTACTTACATACAAGGACTAATGAGGGGTAACAAGCACCAGGCGCAGCTCATCAGGGCCACATTAGGGAGGAGATTGGAGGGTCAGGTGGACATGAGGGGCAGGACGTAACGGTTATAGGTAAGAGAAACAGCCAGTACTTCTGACACAGTGCCAGAAAGGTCATAAAAAGATATTATGTAATTATTCAAACAAACATAGAGTTTTTGACATAATAATCCATCTTGTAACTACTCCTCCTGGTGAGAGTCACAGGGGCCTGGAGCCTATCCCAGGCAGCACAGGGCTCAAAGCTAGTACCAGACACTAGTCCATCACCTGCTGCATGTACACACACACACACACACACACATGCACACACACTTACATACACATGACAATAACCATTATATTATTATTAACTTAGTTTATATTCAATCATCAAGAATACATGGTAACACTTTCTTCCATCTCTTTAATAATCAATGATTCAGGCATAACAGAAACTGCTGAGGCTGTTGGGATTGCTGTAGAGGCTGCTGGGATTGCTGCACTGTGCGGGAGGGGTGTAGACACTTGTGTTGTGTTGTGCGCCTGTTGAAGCGGTTGACTGGAATTATTTGGAAGTATATTTGAGTGTTTGTGTGCCAATACGGTTACAAGCTTTGCTCGGTCGCCGGTCGGGCCAGGAGGACATTTTCCACTTTTTTTCCCGCTCCGGCAGTAGCCTGCTTTGAGAGGGTTTTTTGTGGTTTTTCGGCCTCCCTAGAGCAACTTCGCTTTAGTTTAGCTAAACGTGGTTCAGCAGGAAGTTAGTCTCGGGTATGTAATTGTTAATTATTTATTTTAAAAGTGTATAATTTCTAAGGTTGTTATCTCTGACCCTATCAGATACTTTAAAAAGTTCAGTTTTAATGCAATTCTTTATTTAGTGTTTTATTGTACTTGGCATTTTATTATATTAACTACATGTTAATTAAATCAAGTAAAAGTTAAATACGCTATATAAATATACTGGGCTGGGAGTAAAGGACGGGGTCATAGTGAGTTAGATAATTATGGGGCCAGCTCAGTGTTGTGTTTGCAAGATGTTTGCCCTTCTGGATGCTTGCGTCCAGTCAGACTTTGTCTGCGAGCAATGTAAGTTAGTGGACTCACTCATGGTCCAGGTTCGTGACCTTGAGGAGCAACTGGCTCTCATCCAACATAACAATGAGTTAAAGGAGAGAGTTAACACGCCTTTTAGGGAGACTGTGTGTACGTCACAAGCGGGGAGGGGGGAGAATGATGAACAGGTAGGTCGAGAGCTGGGTGAACGTAGGTCGTAGACGTAGAAAAGGGCGTACACAATTCACAGAGGCGGCATCACCTGAAGTGACGTGTCTAACCGCTTTCAGGTGCTTCCAGCTTTAGAGCCGGGAAGAGACTGAGGAGGCAGGTGGGCCCTTGGGCACCAAGGAGCCGCCTACCCCCAGGAGGAGGGAGGTTGTGGTAGTAGAGAATTCAGTTATCAGATGTGTAGATAGTTATGTGTGCACCCGTGATAGAGGGTCCCGTACGGTGTCTTGCCTGCCTGGTGCCCAGGTAGGGGACCTTCCAGATCGAGTGGACAGGCTTTTGGCCCCAGCCGGGGTGGATCCAGTGGTCGTGGTGCATGTTGGCACCAACAACATAGGAAAGGAGAGGAGGGCTGTTCTGCAGGATAAATTTATAGAAGCAGAACATCCACAGTGGTATTTTCTGGAATACTTCCTGTGCCACGTGCAAGTCAGGCTAAGTTAGCTGAGATAAGGGGATTAAATGCGTGGCTAAAAGGATGGTGTAGGAAAGAGGGGTTTAGGTTTATGGGGCACTGGAAGACCTTCTGGAACAGGTGGGACCTGTTCAAGCCGGACGGGTTGCATCTGAACCAGAGGGGAACCAGTGTATTGGGGAGGCGTATGTGTAGAGTAGTTGAGGAATGTTTAAACTAGGGACTGGGGGGGCAGAGAGGTTAGTTAAGAATTTAGGTGGGGAGAGACTGAAAGCCCCAATAAATATTAAAAGTGGACACTGTAAAAGGCCTACCCTTTGCAGTCTGTATTTAAATGCTAGGAGTATTAGAAACAAAATTCATGATTTAGACGCTTTAATTTCATCAGACACTTACGACATTATAGGAATAACTGAAACATGGTTGAGTGACAATGACGGTGAAGAATATAATATGGATGGTTATACGTTGTTCCGTAGAGAAGAAGGGAGGTGGTGTTGCAGTATATGTAAAAGAAAACTTGCAGGCAAGGGAGCTCACTGATAAAAATAAAAGTACAGAAGCTGTATGGATAAAACTGGATGCTAAAGACTATGTTAAACTAAAACCCTGGGTTCCTTTAAATCAGAGCTAGATAAGATTTTAACAACTCTGAGCTATTAGTTAAGTTCTCCTCAAACGATTTTGATGGGCCAAATGGCCTTCTCTCGTTTGTAAATTTCTTATGTTCTTAATGAACACATTCATAGCACATTATAAAGCATTCATATTAAGCATTCATCAGCCTTATAAACATGGCTATAACTATTTACAAAAAGGCATAACACATTATAGCCATGTTTATTATCCATTATGAAGTTCTCATCCATGATGCGCTAATGACACCTTCATAATTCAGTACAAAGCATCCTTGATTCTTATATCGACCATTATAATGCATTATGAAGGTATCTATAATGCATTAGAGATGACAGATTCAGTGTCACTGAATACATTTTAAATCATATAGCAATAAATTAATACAAATGTCTAACAGTGTAAAACTGATGTTTGTTACCTCAGATTAGTGCAACATAGCTATATTGGTGGGGGGGTGCTTATTTATTTCATGTTCATTCAGTCAACAGATCTGGCCAGATAAGGAGCCCTCTATTTGTGGAGACTTACTAATAAATCCGGGAACCCAGCAGCGCCCCTGCAGTTGGTCCGCCTGCATTTTCCTGCCCTGACGTCAGGTCTCTTTTGTTTCAAAGATATTCAGTGTGTGGGTTATATGATTCAGCTTGCGACACTGTTTTTGCTTTCTTGTTAGATCTCCAGCTCACGCCTGTGCCACAATCGCACAGATGGCATCCTATCCTACTGTGGTTCAGAAGCTTCCCTTTCAACACGACGTCAAAATCCAAACAATTATTGTAATGGGAGAAAGCAGGCCTGAATGTTCCGAGCGCGTATGTCAAGTGTTAAAGTGCTGCGTGATCCTACTCTCCATTTCATAGAGACTCCCTCATTCTATTGCTGCCTCAAAGATGAATTTTTAGCTCTACAGAAGAGAGATGCTGCCTAGTCTACCTATGAATTCATATCACGTGAGTATAGTCTGAAAATCAGATTCATCCATGACAATTCTATACTGCTGACAGCTGTTATAGGCCTATAGTTGTTTGTATGCACTTTATACATCATTTAATGATGTTAGTTAGCTAGCTATCTAGCCATGAATGTTAAGTTACAATGACCAATATAAAGCTATCCATAAAAACAGCCATCATGAAGGCAAATGTTAACTAGTACGAACAGCAATAGATGACTTAATCTATTTAGTTGACAGAGGGCCAATGAGTGTAATCCGTCTATAGTAAAAAGTCACAATTATCAAAAAATGGCCCCATGGATTACATCAGACAGCCACAATATTTGACTTTGGGATTGTAAACAGCATTTTGGCATGGGATAGAGGACAGTAGTCCTTGGGAAAGCACAGAGACTTGGTTAAACCATGTTAATGATTACAGAAAGCTTCCAAATTGTATAAATTACAAAATTTAAAAAATACAACCTGCTTTCAAATAAGTTTTATACTGAGAAATTGACTACTGTACTGATTTTCAAACAGGGATTGAAATACCTCCATAAACAGTTGGAAGAAGGATAGAAAGTCAATTGTTATAATTAAGATAATAAATAATTAATTCCCTTTAAGGGTAGCTGGACATGCACATCATATATACCGGAATGTACACAGGAAGAGAAAACCTCAGCTAGTTATTCCGATGAATCTTGGGTAAGTGATACAATCAAAGTAATAAAATATACAAATAAGGCTATTCGAAATATCAGGCGGGGGTTTCAGACACAGCTGATATATAGCAATTTTTTTTCATTTGAAAACCGTCCCAGTAACATTTGATTTCCCACAGACATCACATCCCCCAAAATCGCAGACCATCAAGAACTGACAGGATACAGAAAGTCCGGCTGCATAAAAGCGCCCATAAGAGCGACGTTCCATGCTAAGGAGTTTGCTCGAAACATACTGTTTGTAGGCTGTGGAAGAGAGAGGAAAGCAGTTCTCAGCAACGCGCACCATGAAATGCATGGTAGCGCCCTATGGGTGTATGGAGCACAATGTCCTGGAAATCAAGGTCTAATGATGAGGTAATGAGGTATTCAGAGAGGAAAATTACAGCCAAAACAAGACAAAAATCTCCTTGATTGAAAGCGGTTCTCTTTCTGATTTCCCCTGCCTTTTGAGTGAAATTTGCATTTTGGATGTTGTGCCCCCCCCCCCCCCGAAATGGCACAGTTTCATGTAGTGGGAAAATTATTTAGCATTATCGGTTAGGGTGGTTTTATCATTACGGGTTTCATGCAAATAAGACATTCCAAGGAACGCATGGAGTCATTTCTGTTGTGTGTGTAGGATAAAACACAGAAATACAACAATTTTATTAGGCAAATGGTTTCGAAAGGTGATTTTTTTTCACTCTGCAGTTCTATATATACACATGCACATAATTACAGAATCTTCTAAAAGTAGATGGTATGAAGGTATTCATCTGAGCTCTGTCATTTATCTGCTATACATTTTGTTTTTTAGGGAGGAATTAATTTTCTGACAGGATCCAGTCAACTGGAGAACAAAATATTGACCCTTTCAGCAGAATAAAGCAGGAAAGTGGACTGACTTTGTGTGAACTAATTCATCATCGTAGGCTTAATGATTTTGGTAACATTTTAAGGCTTCTCATGGGTGTGTGATATATGTTGCTGGATTTCCAATGAGCTAAAAGGTATCCATCAAACGGACACGTGGTGTTGAAGTTACCGTATAAGTCCGTGTGCGTTTGCTGCCAGAGGGACCTTCAGCTCTTCTTCCTCCTTCCCAGCCCTATGGAGACCAACTGGGAGAGTGAAATAAACAGGGCAAAGATCTGATAGTTTATTGATATGGCCTTGAGAGGCGGTGGAAATGATAAAACCGAATCATTAAGCTCGATTCCAAGACCGAGCACTGCTTCGTTTCCCACTCACCATGGCTGTGGGGTCCTCCAGGCTGTCTGGCAATTCTGTCAGTGCTTTTAAGAGCAAAGGGCACAACTGTACACTGGCGCACATCAAAGAGCTCTGACCTTTCTGCCTGAAAGCCTTGGGAAATAGTTTACATAAAAATCAGAACTTCTCGCTCATGCTTATAACCTAGAGTCTAAGACCTACTGCCGAAAGATATTCATTGCCTAAACTGCGGACTTAAGCCCATTGTCACCTCTGCTTTGTAAACAGACAATGTGAGATCCAAGCTATCAGACGGAGTCCCTGGGGGATTCAAAACCACACATAGCGAATATGGACCATCTATCAGTGGTCATAAAGATGGATTTGTGATGTTATGGAAACAATGGAAACATACACTTTATCATATCTGTGAAACGCTGTGAGGTTCTACAGTGTTGTGGAAAGTGAGTTGTATTTGGTCATGCGGATAGAGGCAAACAACTCGCAAAATTTATCACAGAAGACGTCTACTCTGGAACTGCCTTTACGGAAGCCCAGAATAACCGTGTTCGCAATTATTTTGTTAATGCCTTTATCTTGAGATAACAATATAATTTATCTCATTACCTCAAGATAGCAAAGCTCATTTTCTCAAGATAATGAGCTATTTTAGCTGTTTGGCAGTGTAAGCTAAGTGTTTTAAATGACTTGCAATTTATTTACAATTTACACTGATATCTAAGTGTTGCTCTGTATGTCTGCCACTGTATATATGGAACACTGTCAAGCATACAGCACATTTTGGTTAGTGGAATAATCCCCAAGGACTCAGGTGATGTGATTTGAATGTGGGTGTGAAAGTTTGTTTATATTAAATTTCAGTGTTTTCATTATAATATCATCTACACATGTTGTGTACAGTGATATGACATAGCATTTCCCAGGACCATAGTGCAACTTAGAGATGGGTCATGACATGCACTTTATGCTAAAACACTACACAGGTACCACACTTAATATCAATGTTAAATACACAGATGCACACATTAAGTTACATAGTTACAGTACATACACTACATTGTGAAAAGTATTAGGACACCTGCCTCTACACACAAAATTTTATGACATCCCCTTCTCAATACATAGGCTTTAATATGGAGTTGGCTCACCCTTTGCAGCTATAACAGCTTCAACTCTTCTGGGAAGGCTGTCCACATGGTTTATGAGTGTGTTTATGGGAATTTTGACCATTCTTCCAGGAGAGCATTTGTGAGGTGAGGATGTTGGACGAGAAGCCCTAGCTCGCAGTCTCCGTTCTAATTCATCCCAAAGGTGTTCTATCGCGTTGAAGTCAGGGCTCTGTGCAGGCCAGACAAGTTCCTCCACACCAGACTCATCCATGTCCTTATGGACCTTGCTTTGTGCACTGGTGAGCCATCATGTTGGACCAGGAAGGGGTCATCCCCAAACTGTTCCCACAAAGATGGGAGCACAGAATTGTCCAAAATGGCTTTGAATGCTGCAGCATTAAGAGTTCCTTTCACTGGAACTAAGGGGCCAAGCCCAACCCCTGAAAAATAACCTCATACCATAATCCCCCTCCACCAAACCTTACAGTCAGGCATGTACCGTTCTCCTGGCACCTGCCAAACCCAGACTCATCCATCCAATTGCCAGACAGAGAAGCGTGATTCGTCACTCTAGAGAACACATCTCCACTGCTCTGGAGTCCAGTGGCAGTGTGCTTTACACCACTGCATCCGACGCTTTGCATTGTACTTGGTGATGTAGCTGCTCGGCCATGGAAACCCATTCCATGAAGTTCTCTACACACTGTTCTTGAGCTAATCTGAAGGCCACACAAAGTTTGGAGGTCTGTAGCTATTGACTCTGCAGACAGTTGGTGACTTCTGCACACTGTGCGCCTCAGCACGCGTTGTCCCCGCTCTGTGATTTTACGTGGCCTCCCACTTCGTGGCTGAGTTGCTGTTGTTCCCATTTGCTTCCACTCTGTTATAATACCACTAACAGTTGACCGTGGAATATTTAGTAGCGAGAATATTTCACGAATTGGCTTATTGCACAGGTGGCATCCTATCACAGAACCACGCTTGAATGAGCTCCTGAGAGTGACCCATTCTTTAGCAAATGTTTGTAGAAGCAGTCTGCGTGCCTAGGTGCTTGATTTTATAAACCTGTGGCTATGGAAGTGACTGGAACACCTGAATTCAATGATTTAGAGGGATGTCCCAATACTTTTGGCAATATAGTGTATAAGGACAGCACTGTGTAAGACATGACTGCCCCATGGAGTCACAATATGTTTATCCTTGGAACTATTCAGAGAAATATTCTCATTATCTCGAGAAAATGACATCTGTTTTCGGCTTCCATACATACATTTATTTAGTATCAAAATATATCTGATGTCAGGACATTGTACCGTGTACTGTTTAAACTTATTCGCTCTACGTTTTCTACGTGTCTTTGCACCTTGCCTGTTTGGCACTATATTTCTGTCTATGTTCTTGCTGCTGAAGGCACCAGAATATACCACTGGAATCAATAAAGTAAATCTTAATCTTAATCTTAATCTTAAGAAATCATCCTTTGTCCCTCTAGCCATGCATGGTAGTTAATTAGTTAAGTATGCATAAATCTGTCCTTGTGAAATACACCTTTTAAATCCAATTCTATCTTTTGAACCCACATATGTACCATATCAGCAAACAGTACCAGTGAACAATAGCCAGCCATATGTCTATCCCCTGCCCTTGGCGGAGATCCATTGGGTGCGGCGTCTTTTAACTCCATCCCTTTTTGGGAATGCTTTTCTTGGACATCCGAAGGCTCGCCGACTGCCAGATTTTAAAACTTGCTCAGAGGAACTTCAAGGAATATGGCAGCTGCTCCCCGCGGCTGACCAGCTGGCGGCACACGGGGTGTGCGTCACCAATGCGCCGAGCAGCCCCACGCAGCCGCCCATGCGCGTAGCCGCACGCAGCCGCCCATGTGCGCAGCCCCACACACCCGCCCATGCGCGTAGCCGCACGCAGCCTCCCATGTGCACAGCCCCACACACCCGCCCATGCACGCAGCCGCCCATGTGCGCAGCCCCACACACCCACCCATGCGCGTAGCCGCACGCAGCCTCCCATGCGCGCAGCCCAACACACCCGCCCATGCACGCAGCCGCCCATGCGCGCAGCCCCACACACCCGCCCATGCGCACAGCCCCACGCAGCCTCCCATGCACGCAGCCGCCCATACGCGCAGCCCCACGCAGCCGCCCATGCGCGCAGCCCAACACACCCGCCCATGCGCACAGCCCCACGCAGCCACCCATGCGTGCAGCCCCACACACCCGCCCATGCGCGCAGTCCCACGCAGCCTCCCATGCGCGCAGCCCAACACACCCGCCCATGCAGCCTCCGATGCACGCAGCCCCACACAGCCACCCATGTGCGCAGCCCCATGCAGCCTCCATGCGCACCCACTCATAGCTGCCTGTCCTGTAGCCCTTGGCTCTGCCACTTTCCGTGGTACCGGCCCTCACACATGGAGACAGGTGCAGGATGGCACACGTACAGCTGTAATGTAAGGCGCGGCCTGGGGGAGGAGGAATGGGGATATAATAATAGTGGTGACACTCTTCTATTGTAATTGAAGCAACTATTTTAAGAATATTACAATCTCTTTTTTCTAAGCTAGAAAATAATGAAAATGCAGCAGTACTGTATCAGGGTGGGTTATTACATAACTGGGTTTTTATCAACTATATCATTAAAAAAGAAAACAATTGTTGGTTATATACCTCCTATATTTTGATCATATAAATTTATGTTGTGTGTGTGTGTATATATATATATATATATATATGAGGCCTGCAGCTGAAGCTGGTGCCTATGCCCATGAAATGAGAGCTTGCATCAAACACATTTACATTTGTTCCTCCAAAGTCGCAGCCCCCTTTTCTTTCTTTATGCAGGACTTGAGACCCACCTAAGGCTGAAGTTGTCATTAGGCCTTGCTGTGCTTGCAGAGGTGGGTATTGCTAGGCCTTCTCCGGCATCTGGGTGGTTAATCCCCACCCTTCCTCTGCGTCTAGAGTCTGTGCCCAAAGGTGAATCCTCAATCCTCTTTAAGCAGCAGAGATCTGCTAACGGACATCTTGCAGGTGGAGACTTAGCATAAATATATTAATATTTGCAGGCAGGCAGTATGACTCTTTTGCAATTACAAGCCATACCTATTATTTTGCATCGCGCCTGGAACTCCAGTAATGTCAAAGGAGGCCCAGGATTTTATTCTTCCAGACATCCAGGCTGTTTCATTCCTATTAGTCTTTATTTTTTTCTTGTCAGGGGAAAGAAGCATCGTGAAAACAAAGTGATATCCTAAAAAAGCGTGTAAAGCCCTGATGACAGAAAATGCTTTCCTTTGAAGGTGGTCCTGAAATGAGGTAATATATTACTATAGAAATAAAAGGAAAATAACCGTCACATTAGGGCCAACTCAATGGACCGGCACTCGCCTGACTGAGCCATCTCGCTTCAAATTAGGCCTTTATAGAGTTGTCGTTGGCAAGCAAGGATTATTTCTGTCGTTCTGTGCTGCTCCGTGCCAGAATGAGCAGAATATATCAGCGTGAGCAATGGGAGAAAAACCTGACTTCCAGAATTGGGTACCTGGACTATGGATCACATTACCGACGGACTGAGAGGCGACGGGTCTCTGTGCTGCGTAGATTTTCATTAAGATGATTAAGATGGAGCTGGGCACAGCTCTGGCACAACATCGCACCTTACATTTTCACCCATATAAAATGGATCTTGGTCATGACTCTACCTTCAGTCTAGGTCAGCACTGTAATGTGCAGCAGAACAATGACTGTTTTGAGGTTATATTTAGAAAAATCCTTTCCAGCCTCAGAGGACACAGAGTTGTCATCTCCAGCTGGGAAAGGATGGAAGTGAAGGAAAACCACACTGGTCTGCAAATCCATAAAGCTCCTCCTTAGCTTATAGTCAGGTTTTGGTGTGTTTTCAGGTGGAAATTGATGGACAGGAAGAGGGGACAGTAAATTAGTCCAAACCTAATGCACCTTCTACACATTTTTGCTTCACGAAACATTTACAAAGAGACAATTTGATGTGTGCTGTAGGCCGTAAAGCCGTGGATCCGTTCGGCCGCTCTGCTTTTGCCTCTGTTGAGGAAAATTTTCCTTAGAATGGTAACAGTCTGAGTCTGTATGCTGCACACATATTCTAATGGGCCCCATTCGCCATTCAGGGTGAATATCACATATGGCTACAGTCTGGTTACGATCCAGGCATGTTTTGATTTGTGGTTGCCGTGGTCACGACAACAAAATTCATTTGTAGGCAAGCTGCAAGATTTTTTTTCAGCTAAGCTGGAAATGGCAGGAATATCAAAACACTGCCCATCACCCTGGATACTTAATGCAGACGCATAAATAAGCAGGAATTATTATTTTTAATCATACAAATCCTGCCAGAAGAACACTACATGCGTGCAGGTTTTTCTTCTGAAAGTATTCCTGACTATTTCAGTTAATCAATATTTTTACTGAGGCAACATTTATTTAAAAAAAAAGTGAAATAGGAAGATGAAAGACTGACAGACTGAAGTTGATTAATTTTGATCTGTGATAGGTTTTTAAAAACAAGCTCTGAAAGAAGGTGTAGGAAAGAAGGTGTAGGAAAGAAGGTATAGGAAAGAAGGTGTAGGAAAGAAGGTGTAGGAAAGGTCATACAGTATTTCTCTCCCATGCAGCGCCCTGTAGCAAGCGCAGTAATTACAACTGTAAAAGGGCAGATTAATGAAAGCATCACGTAAGATATGAGGTTTATGGTTTGGGATGAAATAAGGTCGGCGTTTTGCCGTCGTTGGGGAACATTTTATATCTGCGATGCAAATTACAAAATCAGAACTTCAGTTTTATATTCAGGCTTTTGCAGGGTGTAATTATTTTGCCCTGAAAATTGCAATTCCAGCTGAAAGGACTAAGAAAAATTAAGTTCAGAATATAATTTAATTCTCACATTAATTTATCTTTCTGACTTTCTGGTTACACAGAGCATTGTAATGGGCCTGTCGGATGGTTAGGGTTCAGATAATTACTGTGCGCTGAAGTGTTTGTCTTCACATGTACAACTTTGTATTTCAGTCATTCTTATGACAGGCAAATCAATATTTGTGTGGGGACCAAATGTCTCCACAATGTGATAAAAACAGGTTATTTTGATGTTGTGGGACCATTTTTCTGTCCCCATAAGGGAAACTCAGTTTTATATATATAAAAAAATGTCATATAAAATGCCATTATATAGGACTGGGTAGAGGTTAGGGTTGTCATTTTTGGGATTAGGGTTTTTCCCATAAATGTGAATAGAGAGTCCCCACAAAGATATGAATACAAATATGTGTGCTTATGTGTGCTGCTTTTTTCCCTGAGTCTCTCATTTTATCAGCAGACAGATTAATGCGCTTTGCTAAATATTTATCAACAATCTAACATTACATGGGTAGAACCTAACATATGCATTAGTAGATACAGTACATATTTTATTGGTTTAAACAGGATAAAATATTTTGAAAACAGACCACATATTAAATATTAAATATAAACATTAGTGTCAAGCTTAGAAGTTAAATCAAAATTTCTGTTTTCATAGTCGTATTAGATGTAATTTGTTTGCACATTTGTGTATTGAAAAGCAATATTTCTTCAAATGTTTAACTTTTCCCTTTATAAATATTACAGATATTTGCCTTCTGTTAGAATCCTTAGCAGACCACATTCTTGTTATCTGCTGGGTTTATTATATTTGTTGCCCTGTGGGTAACTTTTTATAGAAATTTGCCACTGAAATATATTTGCAATAACAGTAACTCAAAAGACCAAAGAATTATGATCTTTTTTTAGCTTGGATATACTGTTGTTTGCTGAAATAATTGCCAAACATGAAATTACCATATATCTGCTTAGATAGGGAGATTTAATTGGGAAATCCAGAGTTGTACAGCTAAGGTCTACATCCACAAACACTGCTAGCCTTACGGAAATTGCAGAAATAAGATAGAGAAAATGTTTCAGTCACAAAGCCAGTTTGAAACATAGCATATTTAAAATTTATCCTTATTTATGCATGCTATTTATTTGTTTTTTTGAGTTTTATTGAAATGCATTATGGCAATGGAATAAATGAGAATTTAATAAATGTGCATAGCTGTGCTTATTTTCTTATAGATCGGCGCTAAAATGATTGTTGACTTTTTCACTGATGGGTTGGCTAAATGACCACATATTAACAATAATATATTTGTTTTAGCCTGATTAATAAAATACAATGCATTTTAATAATATCTCGTGCTTTGTTTAAAATACCATGTTCTAATGAATTTTAATTGAAGCTGAACCACTTCCGATGAAGAATAAAAGGGTTTTAGTGGTATGTTTTGGTTGAAATGCTATCGAAACGACCTGTGATACAGCTCAACAACTGGAACTAAGCCATGCAAATGGGATTAGTGCACATGTTCCTCATGAGGTGTTTGTTCTTAAGATTACCTTGCATCTCAAGCTTAAATTGGAAAATGTCAGTGACCATGATGATTAGTAGACATCGGACTTGAACGCTTATTGTGGTAATTATCTCGCCGTTTTTTAGGCCCTGTATAATCACGTATGTTAAAAAAACAATCTGCCTCATTCTCCTTTAGAAATCTTCATATGAAACAGCCACCCTGCATGCATCCCCAAGCAGGAACCAGCTGAGCCCCGCTGCCCATTACATCCTTCCTGTCTCTTCCTCCTTACTCCAGAAGACATCACACGTTTCATTGTTGAGCCAGCAAGGGCACCATGCTGCCTTCAAGGAATCGGTCTGCTTATCCCTGAAACTGTGGCCTAGCTTCATTCCACTGAGTATCACTCCAGCAGAAATTTGCCTTGTGAGAATCTCCAACAATGGCATCTGTGGTACGCAGCTCAAGGACTTTATCTGCTCACTAAATCAGTGTTTCCCAATCCGGTCCTCGGGGACCCTCACATATGTCACGTTTCTGCTGGGAGGGAGCAAAAATGTGGACTGTCTGGCAGGGAGCTCAGAGGGAGCAAAAATGTGGACTGTCTGACAGGGAGCTCAGAGGGAGCAAAAATGTGGACCGGCTATGGGCCCCCAAGGACCAGTGGGAAACACTGCATTAATCCCTCCGCTGTCACCTGATATCATTGTACCCATTTGCCATTAAATGAAAAAGAAAGAAACTGAACAATAGGTTAGGATTGCTATCATCGGGGGGAGGGGGGCGCTTTTCTGTGGACCCTTGGATGACACACCAAGGAGGTTCACCAATCGCACAACTTCAGCTAATTTTCAGGCCCAAAGAGAAACGAGAGAGAGTTAAAAACAATGGCATGTTAGTAATCCATTAATCAGCGAGTGGGTTGATGGGGTAGAGCTTCAGAAACACGGGGTAGTGGCAAAGGTGCTGGCGGTAAAGTTTGCTGGGGCTCTAAGCTAACGCCAAAGATAGCCGACACATTAATCCACCCCTGGCTAATATGCTGTAGAAAAAGTTTATAAGTGATTACGGTGAAAACCACTGGGTTTCTGCAGAACATGCTTTACATGATGTGCATTTTATTCTTCCAGTGCATTACGTACTCTACCATACATACAGTGTGGAGTTAAAGATCATTGCATTTAAAAATGGTAGATTGTTTTTAAAATTATGAAGTACTTTATTACCATCAATTTTTACTCCAAGGACTAGAAAGTACTGCACACAAGCACCAGACATAGCTGCAGATGATGAAAATGAATGTAAAATTCAGAAATTAATAAGAGAAAGAATTGATGTGGCTCCTTGATCCATGAATCCCAAACTTGGAGAAGCTGAAAGGTGTCCATCTAAGTCAGTATGAACAGAGATGCAGATATGGTGTCTGTGGAACTTGACAGAAGCGTCATATCCATGGTATTCCAATGTCATTTACTGTCCAAGGATCAGAAATCACGTCAGTAAATAGGAAACCCTCCCCCCCCCGCCACACACACACACCAACCACATTCTTCTGCTAGACCAACAGTGCTGACTGTCCCAATGCAAAAGGAAGAAGTATCCTTATACTGCCTGAATGGTCCGTAAGAGAACAGTGGCCTCGTTAGGGGCTTGGGGGGTGTAGCGTGGGGACATTCTGAAGCATTTTCAGAAAATATTTGCAGGTTGAGGCCCAAAAGCCAAGTGTGTATTGTGCCTTGTGAGTAACAGCAGCCAATTCTGAAAAATCGGGGCAGCCTCAACTCTATTTTGTCATCGTCTACAGCATACTCATCAAGGGTAGACTTTTGAGGGATTTGTGTCAAACAGCGAGAAAACCACGCAACTTGTATTTATATGTACATGCATGTGCACACATATGTAGTGGTGAGGTACACCAGTGTGATGAAGAGGGCATTAAGTCATGGTAGAAGATGGTAGAAGAGTTCAGGTTAGGGCTTAAGTTCTATCCATGATTGACCTACTGGAGCTCAGGAGGCTCTCCACAGGTTTTTCATGACCTTGATGAGGCAGATAAGTGGCAGCTGCTTGACGAAGGCGGATAAGCGTCAGCTTGAGGTTTCTCTCTGTGGAGATGAACGGTAGGATGGATTGGCGGGTCGGGTGAGAAGTGTGAGGTTAGGTGCGGGGCGGGGCGGGGGGGAAACATTGATGGCTTGTCACTGGCAAGCAGCATACGCTGAATTTTATTCATTATTTTTATTTATGTTCTATGTTCTATACATAATTTACAAAAAGCATGTGATTGTGAGTATGATCCAGAATGTTTGCCTAATGTGTTATATATTATTGGAAGTGCATTAGTTTACACACAAGCACAGTGTTCGGAAGATGCAAGAAAATTGTACTCAACCATTAAATTAATCAATCAGTCAGTCCTCAATAGTCATGGGTTAGAGATGGTTCAAGTACACCTTTCTAGTACAAACTCATTTCAGAAAGACATAACTTGTTAGCGGTTTGGAAATTATATCCTTTGTGAAATTAGATTACCCAGTAGGGTGTTCCATACCTTAGGGGTATTTTTTATTTTTTTTTACATATTAACTTCACATACCTTCCATTCCATGAGGCTCACAATAACAAATCACCGTAACAATTTTTAGTAATTTCTGTCAATGTCTTCTGAGCGCTCACAGCTGTTAAAGTTTTAACCAATTGTCACTTTATTGGAATGAAATGAGCATAGTGACTGAATATTAATGAGACACTAATACAGTAGTCGATACTGGTTAATCAGTAGAAACAAACTCAACTGTTAATGCACTCTGCAGTCTGCATTATGCTACAATGTAAAATCAAATCAGACATACTGTAAAAGGCCTTATATGGGCCTTTGGGGCCTCCTTCCGGTGATGCCCAATCAGCTGGAAGGCCAGTTGGTGCTGATCTTCGTCCTTCGTCAGCGACGTGCAGAAGTCTGTCGCCAATTTAACAGCGGGCTTTGCGCAGTCATTTACAATGGATAAGCTGCTAACAAAGTTCTTTCCTTTGGCGAAACCTTCATGCTGATGTCATGTCGATGGGTGATTGTGAGGATGGACTGGTCAATGTGAAGCGACTGAAAAAGGTTCAGTGATTGAATTGTTACAAAGTCCGACAGCCCAATGGTGTGGAAAGAAGTAATAGTCTTGCATTCGGCCTTCCTCAGCTCCTTCTTTAATGCAGGCTTCTACAGTGCTTCCACCATTTTCTGTTTTTCACTGGCGTCGACTGCATCCGAGAACCCAAGAGAGACCAGGTCTTCGCTCAAGTACCAAAGGTGGTTCTTCAGATTGTCCATTGCAGCTCCAGCAACGGCTTTGTCGACTGTCTGACAGTATATCTGGACTGTCTGTATGAGCGTGAGGTCATTCACTGGAGTATAAGCTGCATTGGAAGAGCAGTGCTTGACGTAAATGGTGGAGGCACATATGTTGATGTGACAAAGGGAATCCAGCTCTTCAGGAGTTAGCTTGAACTGCTTTCTGAAAAGATAGATCTTTAAACAATAGATCCCCTTTCCCATCCACCATGCACGGTGGTAAGCCCCAGGGCACGAAAGCAGACTTATGTTGCAGGAACTCCACCAAATATGATTAGGCTGAGTTTGAGGAACAGTCAATATAATGTCAAACAGTTGTATTAGGCGATTTTTGAACTTTTCTTCTTTATCCCTTTGTGTCTGAGACTTCTTTGACTTGTTTTTCGACAAACCGATGTAAGCTTCATACAACGACTTAAGCTTGGAGATAGTGTTTGGCTTCTGAGTCGTAGGTACATTGGCATTAAGCCAGAATTCAAATACCTGTCTGGGAAGCACTGTCTGACTATGTTCTGTTTTCCTTTCCCAAGAAGAAAAACAGACGTCCCAGGACCTGCTCATTGGATGGTAGCTGGTTTCCAACAATCTTCGTCAACATCCTCTCAATCAGCCAGATATCAAAGTCTTTGCCTGTCTCTGTCTTCTCTGCTACAGCGGTCACCATATTCCACTTAAAAGCAACAGTGGTTTGCTGTAGAACAGCAGATTTATAAGTCCAAAATTACAGTCAACACTCTATACTTCCGACATCTATGATCAAATGGTACGCTACAGCAATATCAAATGAAAACAAATCATGTAAACAATTACAAATTCAACAGCATTATTTTGTATTTCAAGAAGGAACAGGACAGTGTGATTATATACAGTAAGCGACAAGAATAGCAGTAGGATGCAGTGGATGCACACTGCACAATTAGCACACTGCACACTGCACATGACGCATGCTAAAGGCTTCAGCTGCATTGATCTCAAATTTTGGCTGTTGCATTTGCTCATGGAACCTCATGATTTGAAATGCTATGCGTTTTGATATTACATTTTTTTTCTGAACACCCTATTATCCATCCATTCATCCATACATTTTCTATACCTGCTTGTCCTAATCGGGGTCTCACAGGTACAGTACGGAGCCTATGGTGGAAGCTGCCAGCACAAGGCAAGAAATAACCCAAGAGATGAGGGCCAGGGCCAACCCCTCACAGAGTCACACCCCATTCACACACATTCATAAAAGCAGATTATGCATTAATCACTTTAATTCCAAATAAACTCACACTTCCATTGACAAATCTTTTACAGGTTCTGGTGTAGCTTAGAAATATAACCAGATTTAATAGGTTACCTTACTAAGGTGAAGTTTAAGGGAGCACTACTGATTTCTTCATTTAACAAAGCCACAGCTTCATAGGAGAAATGCAGTTGGTCTCCATAGCAACACCAGTGGATGCTGCGCACACTGGTACATTGGTAAAGAGCATCAGCTATATTTATAAACAACGAGGTTGTCCATATATAAGATGTATTGCATATTATATGTCATATGTCATGTGTCATTTGAAAAGATAGATTCAAACCCAAACCCCTTGTTTTCACCCTCCCCCATTTTTATCTCTCCGCCTCTCTTTTATGCTTGAATTTCCCACGCCTAGCTGATGTCACATCCTGTTTCGGATCCGTGCATACTGTAGCTCCTGCTTTCTCAAAATTTCCCTCTGGCTGGTGTATCTCTCCCTCGACGAGAAGCAAACTTCTGGCAAAATCATAATCATTCCTTGGTTAGATCAGTCGATCTCGCATGCAGATGTTCAGCCAACTAAACAGCGCCTGTTAGGGAGAGGAAGAGACGGCTTTCTGACACCGGGAAACTGGGATGCAATAAATATGCAAAGTGACAGCTCCGCAAGCCAGATTTCTTGCTCGTTTTTATCTGGGCACTGAAGGCTGCGATAAGGACTGCTACAAGACCTGGGGGTCTGCGACGAAGAGAAGACCACAGGGAGGGAAGAAACCCCGATCTGCATGTGACAGCGCTGGTCCACATATCGGAGGCGAGATATGCAGCCTGCAAGCAAGCTCCTGAGTCTTACCCTCCTCGTCTTGATGGGCACTGAACTCACCCAAGTAGGTTTACAAACGCCATTTTCCCCCCTCACCTAAAATCACATTTGCACCGATTGACAGGATAAGCGAAAGACACGCCGTCGCAATGTGGACTGTGTTTGATAATTAGCCATACGCGTTAATTTAGGCAGTGATAGAGGGCTGGGAAGCAGGAGCATGGATGCGGTGTTCGGTGCGCGCGCAGTGTGCAGCCGCGGCGCTCGGCTCGTGCGGTCCGCTGCCACGCGAGACAGCACTACGGCCAAACTAAATCACAACTTAAAAATTAAACAAACTTGTTCTTCACGAGATCGCGGTATTGTTTCAGTTTTCGAGAAAAGAAAAACCTTCATTCTTTTGGCAAAGTTTTAGAAATGGATACACCCGTTTAAATCGGTGTGCATATAAAGAACCTGCAAAGAATTAATGTATTAACGTATTATGTGTTAGGTATCTTAGAATATCGGCCTCGTGGACAGCAGGCTGTCATGTAGTCCATTTCTTTCATTAAAACCCTTGTTTTCATTGTACAATTTAAAAGCCCGGGTAATATAGGTATGTTTCATCCCGGGATGTACGATTGTGAGTGTGACTAAGAAATCCAGGGAGATGAGAAAGATAACACCGGGAAATAGGAGATGGGGAACAGATGTAGGTTAACGACACTCCTCGCATTGACAAGAACAGAAATATAGATCAGGATCATTTTGCTGGATCTCGTCATTTTTAATGAGCACCTGACGTTGGTGCGAGTCGCACCTTTTATTTAATACTAGGTTACCATTAATTGCAATCAGTAAAAAATGTAACATTGTAAATTTAAGGTAATGTTAACTTAATAGACTTGTTCAGTAAAGCGGCATGTTATGTTATTTACGATCGATGACACGAAATGAATAACCGCGTATTTGCTGAAATTATACATTAAGTTATGTAAACTGTAAACGGATTAATTGACGTTCATTTTGTATTTCATAGTAGTGGTTCTAATACCTAGTCTAATTACAGTATGACTGTTTTGAGGCTAAACGTACACAATTTGTGTTCTGAAACCAACAATTATAGACACCACCTTAGGTCTCGCCACTGTAACTGACTGAAAATTGTTGTCATTAATATTTTATTGCAATCTACAGAGCATGAAAAGTACCATATTCACTTACTAGCAAAGACAGAGAAATACTTGGCATGTAATTAAAAAAAATGTTTTTAAACTAACCATCTGTAAAAGACACATTGATCGTTAAACGTCGTTAATCGTTTTTACTTATTAGGTTATAAATAAACCATGATAACCTATAGCTGAATTAGTTCAAGTGTGAGTCATTTATTAACTTAACATTAAATTTGTTTCCAATAAATAACAAATGCCATGACTCTGACTTAAGGTATATCCGTTCATTTTTAAATTGTGTTCCCTCAATTTGCTGAACGCAGCCCGCATGGTTTCCATTATTTTATCCAACCTTACATCCATCCATTAATTTATGTCCGTTGGGCTTAAAATTCA
This sequence comes from Paramormyrops kingsleyae, assembly GCF_048594095.1. Taxonomy (NCBI): domain Eukaryota; kingdom Metazoa; phylum Chordata; class Actinopteri; order Osteoglossiformes; family Mormyridae; genus Paramormyrops; species Paramormyrops kingsleyae. The sequence continues at coordinate 1,350,970 of NC_132798.1, read as the reverse complement.
AGTAAATTATGGCATGTAAGTATTTTAATCATGTGTGACTGCATGTAAAAATGCTTACTATGTGAATGCTATCTGTGTATCATAATTTTACTATCGTCAAACATCATACATTTTTAAATGAAAAAAATAAAGGAAAAATGTAACATATGCTTGTCAAAATATATATTTTTACGTGAATAAAATTGATAAACTTGGATTTCAATATGGATTTCTAAAATGGGGAAAAAAGACTCTTTTTGCTTTTGTAAATCATTTTGTAAATCATTTGTATTTTAAGGAATAATCAGTAAGCCGACCCTGAAGTAATTATTTATTAATATTGAAGGAAACAGTTTGTAATGTCAAATTACATTCTTATTACACATTTGCTTTTAGTTATTTGTGAAGTAACCAGTTGCCATACTCATTCTAAGTTTTCTGTGCTTGTTTATTATTTAGTTTTTAATGCACTCCTTTATTTTATATAAAAATTGAATGAAATATTATAAGAAAAATTAGTTAGTTAAAGTTAGTTTAATATATTTAATGTAAAACTATTTGGTTATTTAATAATAAAAATGTTTATGGTATAATTTGGTTAAAATCCAAGGAACTGCAGTTAATGATATTTTATACTAAAACACTGCGGAAAAAAATCTGAATATCAAGCATCATTAACATTAACAATACTAATAACATAATGATTTCTCTGTTCCTTAAAAACTTTTCATTGTATTCACATTTTGATTGTGGCAATAAATAATATATTCCAGCAGATCAGGTCAACATGAGATTGGTTCATGCTCTTCAAGAAACATTCATGAATGTGCGAAAGGTTTTTTAAAATGCATTTTTGCACGGGTTTACTGATGGGCTAGTTGTATTAGTACAGAAAAGTGCTTAGTAATTATTGATAATCACAAACAGAATACACAGATTTTCCACAGAGACCAATGATTAGCATGTACCCATGTGGGAAAAAATGCCCTATTACAATGAAGAAGTTTCATATAGTCGTGATGCGATTTCCTGTATAGTATAAGGCTATAACTATAGCATCTATAGCATCTATCTGCTATAACTATAGCAGAAACTATAGCATCTTTGTTGGTTAGAAGGGCAACTGTTGCTATTCCTTACTTTTGTAGTAATTGAACACCAGTCGTTTCGTAGTTGAAGCCTGGATGCATTGTTACCTGCCTCTACTGCCTCAAAAGGCCCCTTATACTCCAGGCAGGAAATGCAATCATAAGCTTGGGTAAATGCTGCCCCAGCACATGAATGCATTTACATTTTACTCTGTCATGTCCTAGAAATGAGCGGCATCTCATTGCATCACCCAAAGACCTCTCTGCTGTCTGCTTCTTAGGGTCTGTGGGAAAACTGCTTCAATATTTAATGCCATGTGCCGTGACATTCCTCACACACACACACACACACACACACACACACACACACACACACACAAAGCAGCCATTGTCTATAACCATTTCAAAGGCATGCTCTTTACTTGCTTTTCCAGTGAAATAGCTACCTTGCATTCCTTAATGCCCTATAGATGTACAAACATGAGTTGCAGGTCTGATTAAATGCATAAGAATGTTGCGCATATGCTTAGTTTGCAAACATCCACAGCCTCCACAATTGACTTGTGTGGCTTATATTATCAGGCTGACATTTTGTACCTCTGTTGAGCAACACACGGCTGTTGAAATCACATGGAGTAAAGGGCAATTCTAATAGTTTTGCCTGTGGTCAGTTTTGGTTTATCTCCAGTATTAGTGACCCTTCATTGTTTCAAATTACAAGTATGGAGGGAAAATGTATGGCAGGGAAGGTGGATTGATCAGGTGTCGCAGTTCAGCACAAACTTCTTTGCTGTGATAGACTGTATGAATCAGTTGAAGGTCACGTTCGATGCAGTCTGAGTCAGTCTGCCTATCCTCACAGAGAAGGTCGGCAAAAACAGCTTCAGGGAAAAGGAGCTTAATGACTCCACCTAAATCATAACGGCCTGCTGGACCACAAAGAGAAAACTTCAGGTGTATTTTTAGAATGCAGTTTGTTCTTGCAGTGAAACTTTACAGGTAAACATTAGAGTGTTTTGAGTTCATCGGTGAATGGAGGACATGAATCAGAAACGTGGTCTGTGTGTTTTTTTTTTCCCCAGCAAATTAAAACAAGATATAGCTTACAAATAAAACTGTTAGTGATTGTAATGGTTTTTTTTTGGAAATAAAACAGATTTGTATGTATGTGTGTGTGTGTGTGTGTGTGTATGTACATATATATATGTATATGTGTATACGTATATATGTAGATAGACAGACAGATACTGTAGATAGAAATGTATGTGTGCATGTGTGTGTGCATGTGTGTGCGTGTGTGCATGTGTGTGTGTGTGTGTGTGCATGTGTACATGCATAAATTTTTATTATGCTCCACTTTCGCTTCTTCCCTAGTTTCTTGACTATAGAGCAGAAACTCCTGGGCTGCTGAGCAATTATCTCCCTCATTACAATGCAAGACCCACCAGGGGAATTGATTGAGATTATCTATTTTGGCCATAATGAATATATCAAGTGAATGGCAAAAGAAAAGAACATTAACATGTACCGTGGAGTTTTTTTTTTCCATCGCTCAGGAACAGAACTCATCATTTATCCAGGGACATTAATACCAGCACTCTTCCAGCACAGAATGGATATTCGTAATCATATAATGTTCCAATTTGGGAGTGTGCACTCCGTTAAAAACCTTTAACGCAACTGCAAAATATAATCTTAGTCTGGAAATGTAATTTACATCTCTCCCTTTAAGAGAGCGCAAGGAACAATGGAAGATATCCGTTTTTTTTTTTATGCCATTCTTCTTTTGGATAATCAATGGAACTATGTATGTGCATTTGTAATATTATAATACAATTTTCCATTTTCCATTGCATTATGAAATGTGGCATATTTGCTGTTTGCAAGGTGATTTGCAAGTAAACATATTAATTGGTTAACAGACATAAGTGTTATCGATGATTGTAAATGAGTGCAGCAGTTGATATGGGCGCTGCAGCAACTTGCACATCCTCCCGGGCACTTTATAGTATATTTCCTTCATTTTTCTGGTTGGAGAGTTTGACTGCAGCATCTCCACAATGTGCTTTATTGCGGAACTAAAAAAAATGCACGGTACATGCATAACGTATTGCACACCACAGTAATGCAGTAGCTGATTCTATTATTTACCCGTAACACGCCCCACGTGCTATGAAAGCATTCTGAACTGTAGCCATTCAATCCCACTGATACAAAGCCAGACGGACCAGGAATGAATTTACGATTTTCTCTCTGGTGTGATCTGAGACTCTCATTACATGCAGGTAACAACCATAGCAGCGAGAGCAAAAAGGCATATGATGGGGGGGGCTCATATTAAAACTTACAGCCTGGTGTTCCAGATACTTCTACTCTATGGAGGACAATGTAACTGGGACATATTTCGGCTTATTATAGTATTTCACAATTACTCCTACCATCTCTGTCTTATATCGTTGAAGTTAAAGTTGTCTAATTGCTGTTGCGTCAGTATGGAAGGCAATTAAGCGACTGAATGAAACTTAACGAAAACACATGTTTGTAAATGTAAAATGCATTCAAATTGTCAACTAATTATTTAACTTCAAATAAATTAATATTCGTTAGTAATCTAATTCATATTAGTCGATACGAGTTAATAGGCCTACATTTGTTTTCAAATGGTCGTCGACTTACAATGAAACCTTAATGAGCCTCGTAGCTTAATTCATGATTAAGTAACGTCTTTTAACATTATAACGGCGCTGGTTTTACAGATTATGTGAAACATCTTCTCGATCATCCATTCATCTTAATTCTATCCGCCTATGTTGGTCAGGGGACGTGGGCCCTGGAGCCTGTCCCATATAGCATATGGCAGAAAGGTGGGACACTACCTAGATGGGATGCCAGGCTTAATTGTCGTTTTTAAATGAAAAAAAAAACATTAAATGGATATTGATGAAAAGACACATACTGTAGCCATCAGAATAAAGCTTTATGGTTATATCGACAAGACAAAAGAATACAGTTTCCAGGATGCAAATTTAAAAACTTGCTGCTACTGAATAACTACAGCATTCCATAGTAAATGTATCCGCCTAGCAACAAAAATAAAACAACACACTTGCAAAATAGATGATGAATCTAACAATGTTGCTCTTTTCTCCGTCAGGAGAAAACAGCCAATTTCAGATTATATACATGTGACCTATTTTTGTTGTAGCAGAGAGATAGCATCTCTTAACAGTACGTTTCTGCCTGAGCTTACTACCTCTCCGGTGACTGTTGAAATTAGGCGTAGTTTGTTGTTTGTGAGAAACCACACTTTATTAAAACAATATTTGTTATATATTAAAACCCAGCGATGTAGAAATTATCTTTGTGTACTACAGTAGTTGGTGAAAAGGATTCAATCCATGTCTTCACTGTCTTTTACCAATGTGGTTTGCTTGATATGAAACGTGACCATTTTAAATATCGTGTTTGCCCTTGCGACTTATTTAGCAACGTGGCTTATTTTGGCAAAACACTGAACACGCTGTTTCAGCTGTTTATGAAAGGTGTCGCGTCGGGCATTGTTCCCTCAATTTACTGTGCGTCAGCAGTTGTAATACCACGTATGGCTACAAGGTGGCGCTAGAGTATTTGTTTTAAATCGTGGAACAAAGCAATGTCGTTGTGTCAATGAAATCTCACGTTATACTTTACACAGGTGATTCCTGGAGATAAAGTGGAATTATCACTACCATTTTTTTCAATACGTGCGTCGTTAGAGTTCACAAATGCAATGCATATCGAAACATTTGTGCATATAAAAGCAAACTTTTTGGTATGTGCATGTATTGATCATAGAAAAAACATCTGGAAGCATCATATATGAACGATATTGCTATTAAGAATGGTCATGGCGTATGGTTCTCGAGTTTTATGCTTCATATTTTAGGCCTACAATAATGATAGGCAGATGTGATGTATCGAGTTGTGAATTGGCGTCAGACGGGACGTTGCGTACTGCCTTACTGCCTCGGTTAACGAACGGGGATGACATGCGTGTAGTCTGCAACACCGCAAGAGCAGCACGGGCTGTCTCTGCTCCTAGTTTACGATCTAATGATCCGGGACACTTAAAAGGGAAATTTAAAGGCATAGGCAAAGGTTCCCAAGTGGCACATGAAGGGCGTCTCTGACATCACATTGCGCCTCGTCATATACATCCCGAGCACCACCTCCTCTTCATCCATCCTCGACAGCTTGTAGTCATTCTTGCAATCTCTCACCGAGTGCAAGAAGGCAGGGGCGGATCAAGGTTTTTTTTTTTTTACGTAGGCTAATAAACTGCTAGTTTTCCACCCAGAGGAGGAGGGGGTTGGGACACTATTGCCTTTACGCCTCACTACGCGTGTGCAGCTGTTGCAGGACAGGAGCTCCGTTTCTTAGCACTGCACCGGGGCATTTCGCCGTTCAGAGCAGAGTCTCCCGTGATTGTTCGCCAGCTATGTCCGAGGCAGGAGCGTCCGAAGTCGGGGCAAGGCTGTTGTTGCACGCTTTTCCCGGCAGTATGGATTGCCAGCAGAGCTCCCCGCTGGAGTGTGTAGAATGAAGCTTCGGGTGAGACAAAGAAAGCAGAGATGTCGGTGCCTTTACTCAAGATCGGGGTTGTGCTCAGCACGATGGCCATGATCACCAACTGGATGTCGCAGACGCTGCCCTCCTTGGTTGGACTTAACACCACCAAGCTGATGGCAGCACCTGGAGGGATACCGGACCGAAGTACCGGCGTGAGTTGCTTCGCCCCAGTAGATGATCTGTACCCTAAACGGATTTATACTTTGCGTTTCTTCCAGAGTACACAAGATCGCCTATTATTATTGTTAATATTATTATTACTACTGCTACTACTACAATATAATGTTGTTGTATAGGCCTACTTTATTATTATTATTATTATTATTATTATTATTATAATACAGTTATACTAATACTAATGTATAATCGTTGCCCATATCTTATACCATAGACACCACAGGGCAATTTGAAATGCATGGCTTTTTATAGAGCTATTTTAAATTCTTTTTTACCCATTTTGCAAGTACAGACAGACCTCTCTTCCCCTACTAGTTGTTAGAAGGGCAGCGTGAGGGCACCGATCGGGAGATTGATGACACTTTCAGAAAGGCGCATCAAGGGCGCGCGGTGATCGCAGGGAATTTAAAAAGACGCACTTTGTCTTTCTTGGTGGGAAACGATGGCATTATGGGAGAGATTCTGGACGTCTTCAAGTCTGCTGTTTGAAACAAATGTTAAGTGTTTGCGTTCCTGCTCCGAAATTAATATAGATCGTAACTTATATTATATTATAAAGGGACGAATGAAGAATGAAGGAATGAATGAAAATAAACGTCAAAAGCACACAGCACTTGTTATTGTCAAGTATTACAAAACATAAACCCAGGAATCGTTATAAACGAATATGAAATATACTTTTTGTGCTCAATCAACAACTTGACACTACACGGCTTGTGGTGGGTGAGACCCTTCCATGCACGATATAGGCTACATTTCTATTTGAATAGAGGAGACTGTTTCGGTAGAGTAGTGAAATTAAGAAATCAAATTATAAACCCATAAAAGGTGCAGTGGTTTAGCAGAAAGGGCGTCTCATCGGATTTTTATTTTATAAAATGTCTTATCGATTTTGGTGCAATGGCGCCTGAGTAAAACAAACTATCTCATTGCCGAGAGAGTGCTTTTATTGCCGGGGGAAAATGTTAGGGGATTTCGTATTTTTTTGTTAGTTATTAAGTGCAAGGATAGAGTTGCATAGTGATTAAACTAAAAAAAAAAAAAAAAGATTTTTCAAACGATCTTGAAATCGGTGACAGCTTTATCGCAGTTTTTCTTGCTATCTGTCAGGGTCAGTGTAGCCTGCTTGCTTGGTCATCATGTATATTATGTGTAACGGAGATCGGTACGGTTTATATACAGCAGGAGATGCAGAGGTGATCTGTACTTATGACAGCCTATGTGCGTCACTGATCTGTTATTTAACTAACGTTTCACAATGACAAATATTGTGAAAATTAAGAATTGGTCCAATTCCCCCCAGTTATACTTCCAGGCACGGGTGTAAACTATAGGGGGAAGGGGGGTTGTAACCCCCCCCCCCGAATAATCGGAACCAGCCAATACAACCCCTTGGACCCCTGTAAATGGGTGGAGACCCGAAGTTATGCATTTGCTTCTTGAGGTGCCAGGTCTTCTTTCAGATGACTAGGGGTCATCCTTAGAGAAAGGACAGCGCCAACCAATTGGAAAGAAGAATCAAGAATGAAATTTCAGTAGTAGAAAACGGAGATTTTGTATGATGTTATGGATAGAGCAACAAAATCCATTTATATACATAAACAATCAGTTTTTACAGTCAGAGAGTCGGCTGGTTTCTCCAGTGGCTTAGCTGCTTAGATTGTGAAAATGTTAGCAGGCACGATTGACATCGGTAGGTGTATATGATGGGCTTCTGACGTTAAGCCTGTGCCTGGCATCCCAAATTATGGACGACTGAGGCCTACACATCCATCCATCCATCCTTCCATCCATCTATCCAATGAAGAATATCCAACTTCTACTTAACAACAAAAGACAATTGAAAGCCTTTGTTCTGGACAGTTACTGTGTTAATGCCAAAACCACGTTCAAATGACAACGCTTTTTATTAAAGAAAACACTTTATGATAATCTCACAAAATGTTTGTGCTGGCATCTCAACCCATGACATGTGAGTGTGACATCAATGGAGCATCCTGAATGCTGAAAGCTTGTAGCAGAAACAGTCTGGCGTTAAGTGACCTGCATGCTAAGACTTTTCAAACATCAAACAGAGAATTTAATATTGGGATTCCGTATAAGTGCTATAGCTTAAATCTGATTAAATCACTCATTTCCAGCCACAGTGGCTTTGAGAATGAGGACAATTTATTGGGCTGTGGGATATTCTGGTAAAAGCGTATGGCTGATTTAAGCTCACCAGATGGCCCTTTACACAACCGTAAGTGATCAGCGTGCACAAGTTGTGTGAAAGCGTTTCTCATTTCAGGAGGAATGGACACTTCAAGCCACCAGAAGAGCAGCCACACTAGCAGCTGCAAAATTGCCAGAATTTTATACTGCACTGAGAAAAATTAGAGACCGTGAAGAGGGCGCTGGAAAGGCTGTGTGGCAGGAGAGCCTGACTGCCTCTTGCCATGTTTATATACTGTATACTTCCCGCTGATGTCATAGTGCGCTGTCTGTCTTTGGTCTTCCTCCATGCACAGGTACTGCCAGCAAACCCTGAGGAGTCATGGCAGGTGTACAGCTCGGCTCAGGACAGCGAGGGCAGGTGTATCTGCACCGTAGTGGCTCCCCAGCAGACCATGTGCTCACGAGATGCCAGGACCAAACAGCTGAGGCAGCTGCTGGAGAAAGTAACCATGACAACACACCCCGCCCCGGCCGAACACTGTGCAGACCCCCACGAGTTGTTGGTGACATGCATTTCTAAGATGCATCCAAAATCCTCATCTCTATCCCAGTCTCTTTACTCTTCAAAGTGTTAATTTTAGAATATTCATTCAGATTATTAAAATTACTTAAAAATTATGTTACAGAGCAATATATATGTTTTACAGTATTACATCTTCTCAGTGTAAACAGATGTGTTTAATACACCTGTATTGGTTTAGTTAACAGCAACATTAAACGCCTTGAATTTGCTGCAGCTTTGTGTTGAGGGCTTGAATTTCTTCAGTGAATTGGACAGGCGCATCCTGTGAACACTGTAAGGTGCACTGCACCACTCTGGCTAAAAGCCCCCACTTATTGGGGTAAATAATGACGTAAAAAATGATTGAAACATCCCCTTAAAATAACCCCCTTGTGTTTAGGCAGTTATGAGATTCTGAAAATAGCCACTGGCGCTGAAACTGGAGTCAGCAGCACTGTTTGGGTGTTTATTTATTTATCATCGGATTTAAAAATGAGGTGCTGAGTGACTCCGGGTTTCTCTGAGCAGCCGCAGCTGTGTGCTGTCAGGGGTCACGGGCATGCTGACCTCTCCAGCAACATGGGGGGAAAACGCAATAATAAATTAGCGATCAGCTGGGAACTTTACGGCGGGACATTTAAGGAGACCTGCAGATCAGGACTGGACAGGCAGCTCAGGGGAAAAATAGAATCCATAGTCTCAGTGCCAGCAACACGGTTCAAAGCAGATAGATTTGTGAGAGAATCTTGGTGGTGCTTCATCACTGTTTGGTGTACAGATGTATATTAATGTAAGATGTGTATTAAAACCTTTTTTTTGTCTTTTGTGACTTACCTTAGCACAAAAAGAAGGGAATGAAGGATATTTTGGTCAGGGTGGATGGTAAAAGCATTTTTAGGATTGCATTTTCCGGAGCGAATGGCCATGCAGTGTTCATTTATTTATAAATAGTGGATCGATAGGAGGCAGGAGGCTTTAAAATACGAGACCTAGAAGTGCGTAGGATCCCACTGCCGGTTCCAGGCCACCATCAGAGGGCGTTTGTGTTCTTCTTCCTGGCCCAGGTTCAGAATATGACACAGTCCATCCAGGTGTTGGACCAGCGGACCCAGAGAGACCTCCAGTATGTGGAAAAGATGGAGATCCAGTTACGAGGCCTGGAGACCAAGTTCCGGCAGGTGGAAGAAAGCCACAAGCAGAATATTGCCAAGCAATATAAGGTACGTGTCGGTCTCAGTCCCATGCCGGTACCTTTCCGGACATTGGCCCAGACGCCCTGAGAGCATGAAGCGGCCTGGCTTTACCCCACCTGCCCGCCCTCCATCGTGACCTAACCTGAGTGCACTGGAGGCTCCTTGCTGCCCGTAGCTGCTGCACAGTGAAACACAAGAATGCTGTAACCGTCTTCTTATCTATACTAATAGCAGATGGATGGCGAAAGCATTCAGTCATCACTTCCTGTATTGAGAATGTTAAAAACATGTAGTGTATTTTAAGACTACCCCCTTCATTACAGTTTGCCACCCTTATTTGTTATGGGGGGGGGGGGTTTGTTTGGTGAACTTCCCACCCTTTATAAGGCTTTGAGGAGGTCGTGTAAGATTCACAGAAGTCTCCTCATTACAGATATACTAATTGACTGAGAAAACCCATGAAAACCCTATTAGAATCTCACCTAAAACGATTTTGCAAAGATGCCTCTTTCCTTTCAATGTTCCGCTGTAAGGTTGAGCGGTGCATTGGATCGGACGGCCAGGTTAATCACGTAAAATCGGCTAATTTGTGCAACGGGCCGAATCGTGCTTCCCACATGCTCTCTGCACCCCCGCCGATCCCTCCTTTAACATTAAAGATGAATGGAGCGCTATATAAGCGAGGCAGCACCTGAAGCCACTGCAGAGGAGTGGGCTGATTCCGCTCATTGTCAAACTGGCATGGCGAAACCTCATTATGTCGTCTGTGGTCTCGTGTGAAGCTGCTCTTGCGTGTGCCGTGTCCGCGAGTCCCGCCAGTGTCCCGCGTGCGATGCATGGGTCTCCCGCGCATGTGGATAACACCTCCCCCCAACCCCTCCCTTGACATCACGCTTCTGTTGCATCATGGTTCCGTTGCATCTCTGGGAATGCGGAGCGCCCCCTGTTGCTGTGTATGTATTTAGATAGGCTAGTGAGCTAGATCCTTCAACAGTATCTCATTTTCTTGCTTGCAGGGCTAACTTTAAGACATTTTATCAATGCTGCTGTGACTGAAGAGGCAGCTCTATCCAATGTAACCTTGAACTGGGCCACTGAATTTTGCGCGTCATTCAGTTTATTTGAAATTGGCACCTTTATCACTAAGGAAACACCCCCCCACTGCCCACCCCCAGGGCACCACTGTGTTCTTCCTAGCATGTTATTGTAGAGGCATTCCATGAATAGTTTTTGTCGTTTTCTTTCTTTTTTAAAAATTATAATATGATTTCTCATTTTAGTTTTTGTTAATGCATATTTGGTTACTAAAGAACGACCAACTAAAAAAAAACAAACTTTGTTGTATGTGACATGAAGCATGTAACCCTAAGATGTTGCATTTTAAAAGGTGAAAAATAAAGAGCTTTCCCAATTGTTTTTGGTGTACTGAGGACTTGTTTTGCGCTGCTTGTAATTCGGATTACGTAACGCGTTCTTGATCTTGTAAACGGTGACACCCACGCGGAGGGTGGTGGTGGTGGTGGGGGGGCGGGGGATGGTTGGAGGCAGTCAGTGTTAGGGCAAGGCAGGTGTTGGACAGGAATTTTCACGCATGACACTGAACCAAGCTTATTTTAACCTTTCAGGCAATAAAAGCGAAAATGGAGGAACTTAGGCCATTGATACCAGTGTTGGAGGAGTACAAGGCCGATGCCAAATTGGTATTACAGTTTAAGGAGGAAGTCCAGAATCTGACGTCAGTTCTAAACGAACTTCAGGAGGAGATGGGAGCCTATGACTACGAGGAGCTACAGAACAGAGTGTCAAATCTTGAGGAGAGGCTCCGAGCATGCATGCAAAAATTAGGTAGGCTCAGAGAATGCAGAACACGCCCCCTGCCCCGCCCCCACTGGAGGAAGGGGCGGGGTCAGAGCTAGAGCCACACCCATATGGGCGGGTCTCCTGCCTCTCTTCACCAAACATACAAACACCCATACATTTCACACCTTTTCTCTCACTTAAGCAACACTCTGGCAGCCTCTAATGGCCTACGTGCACAGTGCCGACATCCGCATGTCGTGCGGCAGCACTTCTGACAGCTCGGCCCTGCGGCCGACATTCATTATGCAGTATTACACAGCAGTCACCATCTTCATTTTACACACCTCTTCCTCTAACACGCCTCTGTTAATTACACAAGTTAATTATGTATTACTTACCTCTAAACACACTTTTAAAATTGCAAACTGTTTATATCATATATATCATATAAATTTTATATCATATATATGCATAGTAAGTAATCAAGCTTTATATACAACACGATAGATTTATAAAGCTTGACTACTTAGTATTTTATATTAAATATTTAATATGTCTTAAAGTAAATTGTTTTACTGTTTTGTTGTACAGTTGAAATACAGTGTACAGTTTCTTACATATATTATTGATATATTTATTGATTGGGTGTAGGAGTGCTAATCGATAGGCTTGACCAGTATATTAGATCTCTCACAGATCTCACCAGGGCGTGTTCATCTGTGCAGCATATTTTGTACATGGCATTAATACTGCATATAAGACCTACTGCCTTAATATGTTAATATCCTCTAGTAGAGGCTGTGTCAAACTCAAGTCTTCAGGTCTGAATGTTAGTTGAATGAAGTGCACAATCAAATTTGCATCTACCTGAACACAGTACTTGAGGACTTGCTATAATTTCAGGTAGAGGAAACCGTATTTCACTGTGACCCTGTACAGGAAAATCAGTATGGAAAATGGATGGATGAATTAAACCGAATTTGTGTCAACTGCCCGTATACCTATAATGGTGAAAAAATGGGTTATTGCAAAGAAAATAATACTCCACTCAGAATGAGTAATGCAGTAAGAAAATATTTTCAAAGACTAGAATGTTACCCACCCATCCGCCAACCTTTTATTTGGTTAGGATCACCTAGAGCCAGTCCCAGGCTGGGGTTCGACCCTGGATGGGATGGACACATGCACACTCACACAGTCATACTCTGTGGCTAATTTAGAGATGACACTTACCCTAACTGCATGCCTTTGGACTGCGGGAGGATGCTGCAGTGTCCAGAGGAGTCTATATGACACCAGGAGAACATGTGAGCTCCTTACACAGGGCTGATGTGTGGATCGAACATGGAGAAACAGTGTGACCCCCACTGAGCCCCCCTGTGACCCCCCCACTGAGCCCCCCTGTGAGCCCCCCAGTGACCCCCCCCACTGACCCCCCCCGTGACCCCCCCCAGTGACCCCCCCACTGAGCCCCCCAGTGACCCCCCCCCCCACTGAGCCCCCCAGTGACCCCCCCACTGAGCCCCCCAGTGACCCCCCCCCACTGAGCCCCCCAGTGACCTCCCCACTGACCCCCCCCCGTGACCCCCCCCACTGAGCCCCCCAGTGACCCCCCCCCCACTGAGCCCCCCAGTGACCCCCCCACTGAGCCCCCCAGTGACCCCCCCCACTGAGCCCCCCAGTGACCTCCCCACTGAGCCCCCCAGGCTTCTCACCCAGAGAAGTAATCCCTGTTTTTTTTACAAATGTAATTGAAATGGTGTTTTTTTCAGTTGACAGTTCTCCAAGCTCAATCAAATTATTAATTAATTTGGATGTCAGCAATTTGCAAGGAGTATGATGCTTCCAAATATATAGGGTCACATTTGATAAGCTGGTCATTGTGTTGCCTGCCCCCGGGGATTGTGGGATTGATGGCCAATGGTGAGGAGATGCTGGGTTTCAGCTATCTGTGGATAATGTATTTTGGTTCCACTTCACAATAAGGTTCCCTTTGCTACTTGTAAATGGTAGTAACTCATTATTAAAATGAAAACTGTGTTATAACTTGTTTAAAATTGTCCATGAATAATTTACAAAGTGTTACAACCTAATTAATAGCCAGATCATAAACCATTCGTTCGTAAACTCTTTATGTGGGGAGTCTTATTGTACAGTAGTACCTGTATTTTTAAGACAACTGTAGCTCTCAAGCTTAACACACTGCCCAACTCATAAAGTCCAGTCCTGACTGTTCCCAGCCAGGTTAGAATACGCCGGAGGAAGTTACCCTGGGCTCACAGAGCGCGATTATGAATGCCCCCCCTGCCAGAATATTTTCATTCCAACCCTACCTTAATCAGGCGTATATGGTCTTTAATAGGCTAATAATGTGGAGGCTGAAAGTACTGTGGGCCTCGATACTGGGTACTGCGGCAGCAGGAGGGCAAGAACACGACTGAGAAGCACCAGTATAGAGTGGAAGATGGCCACTTGTATGCCATTAGGTGGGAGAAAGAGGCCCACCTCACCTCAGAATGGTCTCTTCCCAGTTGCTCATCTCTAGCCCCTGCCCACTATAGTCCATATGGCTTCTGTATCTGTGTGTTTTGAATCACTTAGACCTCTAACACTGGCATGTACCTCATTGATCGTCAGACAAAGTCTTGCCCTGTACAACAGATAAATCATTTAGGCTGAACCAGAGACAGGCCATCGATGGACCTTGATCGGCAGCTGGGTGCTTTCCGAAATCGTAGCCGTAGAGAAAAAAGAAAAACAGCTGCAGTAATGGCATGACCCTCAATCCGCATTGCTTTGTGCTGAGTGATGGAGCAGAACACCCATGTGAAAGGGTATCTCCTTAGCCCAGAAAGCAGTTTAGCTCTGTTTTCTTCCCCGGATTCAGCCTGTCAGAGTTAACCCGTTTTTCATGGGACAGGAGTCTTTGTAAACAGCCGAGACTGTCAAGCAATAGTGTTTTCCAGCATTTCTGTGAGTTTCAGCCGCACTCAGAATAGAACCTGCCTGCCCTTGGAGCCAGTCCGCGATGCACTATTCCTAATAGGAATGTAACATGTGAGGCTCCTAATGCTTCCTAGTAAATGTCATAGAAGTAAAAGGGGCATTTTCAGTCTTACATGACTTTCTTATGTAATTTGGTACAGAGAATAGTCTAAAAGTGGAATTTGAGAATTGCAAGATTACTGAAGCAGTATTCTTTTTTTAATCAGGATGAGTAAACGACATAAAAGATCATTTGTTTGAACACGAAGAAACTAAGATATGTGTTTACCTTGTTTACCTTGTCTGGTTAGTTAATTATTGTAGAGATAATCTTCATGAATTTGTAATTAACCTAGTTTTTAAACACAAAGCATTAATGCATGGTGATATAATGTGAAATTTCTGAGACCTCGAAGCCATTGGTGAAGCATGCATTTCGCTGTAGTTGAGCTCTTAAGCTCCAAGACGTCCGTGTTTATTCTTTCAGTCCTCATCAGCCTTCTTATTTGCGGTACATCCCTTTCGCACGTCTTTTACTGGGTACCAGAATACCGCAGCCATGTAAAACACACATCCTGTGAAACAAGATGAGACCCTGAAGCAGACCCAACAAAACAAATACCTCTTTGCAGAAAGGAGAGGATGAGGGAGCGTCAAGAGGGAGGAATGTGGAGGCTAAGGGAGAGTGCGGTAATTGGTTTCTGACTCCCAGAGCCCACTGTTTAATTGCATTCTGCTTGCAGCGTAATGTGCAGGAGTGGGATCGTAAGCCGCTTGAGCTTGGCTCATTGTGAGGGAGGCGTGGCGGGCCGTCTCGTGGGGGCGAGTCATGTTAGCGACAAGATGGCGATAGCTTGCTCTCCCAGCATGGGGGCCGGGGCTATGTGGCGGGAAGGGTAGCTAGGCACAGCGACGGCGGAAAGACGAGAAAACCAGGAAGCGGCTGCATTTCCCAGCCTTTAGCTTT
The DNA here is from genome assembly GCF_048594095.1 of Paramormyrops kingsleyae. Classification (NCBI taxonomy): domain Eukaryota; kingdom Metazoa; phylum Chordata; class Actinopteri; order Osteoglossiformes; family Mormyridae; genus Paramormyrops; species Paramormyrops kingsleyae. Next base: position 1,335,454 of record NC_132798.1, on the reverse strand, counting down.
TGGCTTTTGCTACATTTTCATCACTCATGGAATAGCGTGATGTTAAAAGTGTGAATACTTGCATTTATCATTTTTAACTAATAGTATTAAAGGCCTGGACAGGATACCTGGTGTCAGAAAAGGTCACAGCTTGCACACTTACAGGTTTATCAGGTTTCTGTTATTTCACAGTGATCAGCACAGTTCATGCGGTCGGCTTAGCGTTTGTAGCGGGCAGCCGCTAACAATGGGCTGAATGGCAAATGAGCCCCAAGGAGCAGAAGCTGTGTTTGTCTGAGGAGGAAGGAGGGAGGACTGACTGAGTGAGAGAGGGGGAGAGAGAGAGAGCGAGAACGAGAGCAAGTGCAAAATGGCCACTGGAGAACTGCGAGCATCCAGGCCCATTTTCTGTATGCTGAGGTCTGCTGGCACTGGATGCCAGAGTGTGACAGCACCCCGACAATGATTCAATTTGCTGGGCCTATTTCTGCTTGATCCTCCTCTGGTGCTGCTGTGTCAGACGCCCAAGGAATCCTGTCAGCTCTCTGACTGGTCCACGAGCCACGTCTGCGGCTCGCCACAAACCAGCAACCTTCCCGAATCCAAAACACCCTGCCGTGCTTTCAGAACACCACAGCCCCATTTCTATGGACTTGTATGGATGAACATGATACTCTAGGTTCATTTGCATTATGCCTTACAACCTATACGCTGCAAGGAGAACTGAAGGCCATCTGGGTTATATTGCAACACAAATACTCGATGTCCAGTTATATTCCCCAGATGGCAGCACTTTTTGAACACTTAAGAGATGGTGTTTTTGGAGCTGGTTCCTGCCCCCTGAAGTTTCATTAAAATAAGCCCATGACCCCGTTTCTCATTTTGCAGCTTGTGGTAAGCTAACGGGAATAAGCGAGCCGGTTACCATCAAAACGTCCGGATCGAGGTTTGGCTCTTGGATGACGGACCCTCTGGCACCTGAGGGAGACACCAGGGTAGGTGAACGGCTGTCATTCTTCACAATGTGCACATTCTGCCTGACACTGCCGACCACGCGGTGAACTTTCTCCAACACCCAGAATCTGTCAGCGATTCATTGATGTTCCGTAGCGGAAAGTGTTCGTAAAATAAACGCTGGTGGCTTCAGGCTCATGCAAAATGCAAAGCGCGGTGTGCGATGTGTTTATCAGAGTGTTATCGGAATGGATCGAGCTGCATTATACCTTCCATCTGGCTGTTTGCTGGTTCACTGGGGATTATCTTCATGGTGGAAAACAGGCATTTCATCACTAAAATACATTAATGTGCAAATAGCAGGTATAAATCATTTCACTTATTGCTGATGCCTGAACAGAAGTCGTTAATGAAGGGGATTCTAGTCTGGTCAGACAGACATCACATGACTGAGTTGATTCACATGTCAGTGAAGCGTTTGAAATGTTCAGTTGAACAGAGCTTAATTGCACTTTTAACTTGTCTGTTGAACTAACTTCTGTATAATACCACACTTGGAAAGTCTTATTGTATAATTGGCATTTTGCAGGCTGTTTAATAAACATTGCCAGTTCGTATGCAATGAATCCAAAATTTGTCAGTTGTTGTAATCATTTGTGAGCCATACATTCCACATGGAACACACTGTACTGTGTATGAAGAGAAGTGTGATCTGTATCTGGCATGAAGCACAAAACTACGCAGTCCAGGCGAGGCAGTGATGCCTGTCACAGGGTAGCCAGCTTATTTCATTCATGACAAAGATACATGATTTATCATCTGGTACGCTCCTGGCCCTCTGAGTGTGGCTCGTAGATCAATCGTATCTGATATAGCAAGTGAAAGTATTTTTTTATTACTGTGTAAAACACTACAGGGTTGGGCCTTCTGTCTTCATTTTGCTGACAACATGAATCTCTGGAAGTCTGAGATCTTGATAATGAGCTAACAAGACAAGAAACGCAAGTTAATCCTTTATTACAGGATAACATTGAGATTTTCAGTACTTTAATAAGTGTATTATTTGAATGCAGCAATTAATGTACAACAAGATTTACTAATTATACATACTTTGTCATTTTACAGAGTTGCATATTAAAATAATGCTGGCAATTTTATTATAAACAAGTGATACATGTATATATTTACGTTCTTTTATCCATTATAGGTCTGGTACATGGACGGCTACCACAACAACCGCTTTGTACGGGAATACAGGTCAATGGCCGACTTCATGACGTCTGACAATTTCACTTCGCATCGCCTCCCTCATCCCTGGTCCGGTACAGGCCAAGTTGTCTACAACGGCTCCATCTACTTCAACAAGTTTCAGAGTCACATCATCATCAAGTACGACTTCAAGACCTCCTCGATCAGCAAGTCACGCCCCCTGGAGTACGCTGGCTACAATAACATGTATCATTACTCGTGGGGTGGCCACTCCGACATCGACCTGATGGTGGACGAGGGAGGCCTCTGGGCCGTGTATGCCACCAATCAGAACGCGGGGAACATCGTCATCAGCAAGCTGAATCCCAACACCCTGAATATTATCAAGAGCTGGACCACCAACCATCCCAAGAGGAGCGCTGGGGAGGCGTTCATGATCTGTGGCACGCTCTACGTCACCAACGGCTACTCTGGGGGGACTAAGGTTTACTATGCCTTCCACACCAACTCGTCCACTTATGAGTACATCGACATACCTTTCCAGAACAAGTATTCACACATCTCCATGTTGGACTACAACCCCAAGGACCGAGTCCTCTATGCATGGAACAACGGTCACCAGGTGCTGTACAACATCACCTTGTTCCATGTCATCCGCTCTGATGAGTTGTAGATGCTCAGTAAAAGACCTTCTGTATCACATGATGCTTAAGCGTGGTGGATGCGCTACACTACAGAGAAGTAGGATGACGTCATAAAAAAAAAAAACTATTTACAGAAGTGTAGTATGTATAGAGTGAATATAGAAAATAAGGACAAGATAAAAGGTTACGCCTTTTTTAAAAAAAAGCAAATACTAACCTATGGGATTCTTACGGTCTGTGGAGGGTGTTCCCGGAGCGTTACCTCTTCGCGATCTTTGTATCGCACATTAATTGTGGAGGCTGGTATTTGGAAGTGGAATGTTCTTGCTCCAGGTGGGTAGAGTGATGAGTCATGTGGCTAGAAGAATATAATATCAAGAATGCAATCCCATCATATACTTTTTATCAATAATATAATATATATAAATATATATATATATATATATACATAAACATCTGTTAAAAAAATGAAGGCATTGACTGTTGGAAGCACCATGATTTAAAATTCTAGTCTCTGTGATTGTATGTGGATCTCTGCTTTTACCTACTTTCTTTTGCATGGGCTTTTATATCACCAGGGTCCACACTTATGGGTGTATTTTGCTATTTGATTCTGTATAACTAAAAGGGGCTAGTTTAGGAGTATGGTGAAAAACATCATCATTTATTTATTTATTTATTTATTTCCCCCCCTCATTCTCGTCTTTTGGGTTGACTCAGTTTTGTAATCGTATCACATTAGTGTTGGTATCGATGTAACTGTGCTTATTATGTCTTTGTTAGGTTGGACTGTGCTGAAAGAATATATCTAGATCATATATTTCTGTCTAGCAAAAATTATCACAAGAGAATGTATCGAGCGACGTATTTACGAGGCAGTGATATGCACGCTGTCTCCTCCTTTAGCTTGACTTCACGAGTCTGCAGTCTTTGTTTCCTAGCAGAGATAAGTGGAGGCATCCTCCTCTGTTGCGCTTTTCTGGATGTGTGTTGTACCTGCTATGAGATAGTTTGTACTAATAAAAACGGGATTGTTGTTCTATGCCAACCTCTCTGAGTCGATCTGACTTGTCAGTCACACCTCTGTCAGCTACGCGTCTCCTACCCGGCTCAGGGTGTCCTTGTGAGTCAGTGTTTATACAGTACAGGTGGTAAAAAGCATCCCACCCTCAAGATCGCTATGCAATGCTGCATTTAATAATAATGTTACATATTTCAAAGGCAGAAAGACAAAGGCTTTCTTCAGCGGGATCCATGCTGTAACTGCAGCCAGCCATTTGTAACGAGAGAACGCGCCGGGCTAAAGCCAGGAGATCCAAAATTAAATTGCAGGCCGTTGAGAGTGTTGAATGCTGTTAAAACGATGACGGTGTCTGAAATGTCCAAAAAATACTGCAGCTAGCTGGCTGAATCTCCTGTCTGGAATGCATCATACTCATTGCCTGTCTCACACTTTAATTTAGAAATGGATGCCTTCAATTTGCACTCACAACACAATTCATTACTTCAGCAACTTTATTTTGCTGTTCTCTTCTTCAATAAATCTGAGTATTGGTCCATATTCCCAGCCGTTGAAAATGTTATCTGCTTTATTGACATCGATTTACATTTTAAAATATTTATTAGTCTGTGCATTGTGTGTGCATACTTATGACCTTAATATGCACACTGCATCTCCTTCCATGTTTTCTGTTTTCCTCCACGAAAGACAGTCCGGGTTTTCATTCCAGCCGTTAAGAATTAGGAGTGATTCGCCTATGGTGCTGAGAGCTGTAGGGGAAATTTCCAGAAAAAGGATATGGCTTCCTGCAGTGACTCGTGATATTTCAGGAACTTGACAATAAGCAGCAATTAATAAATTCTCATCCAGAGCCTCATCAACATAGCGAGGCAACATCATGCCTCTCTACTGTGAGGGATACACTGGTGTGTAAACTAAAATTCTAGAGAAGCAATATTTTATCATATACTTCATATGAATGTCTTATATTTATATAATATATTTGGTAACATTTTAACAATATATAATAATTATACTGACCATTATAATGTATTATGAAGGTATCCATAGTGCATTATTGATTAGAGTTTCATTGACCATTCGTAATTCATAATAAACATGGTTATAATGTGTTAAGCCTTTTTATAAGTCGTTATAGCCATGTCTATGAAGTTTATGAAGGTATTATGATGACTGCTTTATAAGTAAAGTGTTACGAAATATTTTATTAATATGAATAATACATTGAAAATGATTGTCCTTCTTTTGTTCAATTTAAAAAATGTGGTCCTTTTTTGGATCATAAGAAATAAATACATTTTCTAGATGTCAAGCTAAAAACCATGATATTATTCCCTGTTAAGGTGGGTGTTTTTTTCCCTTTGAACAGTTAGCAGTGGGTTCCTAGCAACTTTTTTGTTGATTCCATTAAGGGTGTTTTTTGTAACTCACTGCCTTGCCAACTTTTCCTCCTGCCTGACTGATTAGCGTACATCGAATTGGGAAGTGAATAGATGGAATGTATTTGAAAACTGAATATTCATTTTTAATTGGCAGTCAAACAGAACAGACTGAAGGCAGGAGGTGTTGGATTGAATGGCTGCATGATTGTGAGCAAAAAATTACTAGAAAATCGAAAGCAATTTCATATCGGTGATGCATGTTTTAGCATGTTTTACCATCCCAATGGTCATTACTCCCTTCATGGGTGTGGTTTGCAGGGGGGGCGCTGGAGATTTTGCGCCCCATGAAGGCATATCATATCTCCCCCCCCCCCAACTCAGACTGATACAATTATACTTTTTATTATGCTAAATTTTTTTGACCCTTGGAATCACCCTAATCCCCCCCTTTTACAGCACTTGGTGCTGTATATATGGTATGTATAATATATATGGACAACCTCCACGTTCTCCTTAAAAGATCTCTTTACAGGGACAATATCTGAAGGAGACGCCCTCATTCCGATGTTTGAGACATTCACAAAATAAACAAATAAATAAATAAAAGACTGGCATGGTGCTGTAAATTGTCTGTAGTATGTCTGTGTGTACTAGGTTTATATTACATTGTGGGGACCAAATGTCCCGCACAATGTAACAAAAACCTATATTTTGACATTGTGGGGACCATTTTTCAGGTCCCCACAAATATCTGTGAATGCAAACAAAAAAGTAAAAATGGCAAAAGTCTCATATTTTGTTTGGTTAGTTATGGTTAAGGTTAAGGCTGGGTAGGGGTTAAGGTTGTCATGCTGTGATTGTAGTTTTCCCCATAGATATAATTACAAACCTGTGTGTGTGTGTGTGTCTGTGTGTGTGTGTGTGTGGTCCAGGTATACCTTACCTTGTGGGGACCAAATGTTTTTTACCTTATGGGGATGAGTTTCCTGGTCCCCATATGGGAAAACTCTATTTTATAAAAATCTGTGACTGCAATGAAAAAACTAAAAATGCAAAAACTCTTGTATTCTATTTGGTTAGTTATGGTTATGGTTAGGGCAGGGTAGGGGTTAAGGTTGTCATAGTTAGCGTTAGCATTTTTCCCATTGAAATGAATGAGCGGTCCCCATAAGGATATGTTTACCCTACATGTGCGTGTGTGTGTGCGTGAGTGTGTGTGCGTGTGTGTGTGCATGTCCTGTGACACACTGGCATCCCATCCAGGGTGGTTCTCTGCCGTATAATTATACTGTATAAATGGTATTGAAAATTGATGGGTAACATGTGAAGCTTGATTTGTATGATCAGTATTAAACATGCATTTCTCTCTGTATCCTCATACAAAGCCTTCAGGTTGAACATGAACCTTGTTATTACTGTGGAATGGATGGAACTCAAAAACACAGCCACATAGACGTTGATTAGGCCCATGCAGAACATTCTGGAACATCTAGCATTAAACTATCAACTGCTGTTAATCGAAAGAGCAAGTTCAGAAATATTAAGACTGGATCATGATAAAATGATCTTTAGCTGGTGCAGTAACTTTTTTAGCTCCACAAAATCTTATTCCCACAAAATTTTCCAATGTACTGATACAGAGCAGTGCTGGATCAATGCCACTTACATTTGACAATTAATTTGAAAAAATATTAAAATTGCAATGGTTAGCCCTTGTTTGCTGATAGGATTTGCAGACTAAATTGGAAGACAGCACAGTACAGTAGACAGCTCTACTTGGGGGCAGTGGTGGCTTGATGGTTAAGGAAGCGCACTTGTAATTGAAAGATTGCAGGTTTGAATTCCCAACCAGCAAGGCACCACTGAGGTGCCCTGAGCAAGGTACCGCCCCCAAGCACTGCTCCCCGGGCGCTGAATTAGCTGCCCCCTGCTATGTCACGAAAGTCACATATGGATTAAATGCAGAGGACACATTTCGTTGTTGTGCACTGTGTGCTGTGGTGTGTTGACAATGACCACTGATCACTAAATTCTAATTCTACTAAAGAGTAGTTAGAGGCAGAAGTCAGAAAAGGGTCTTTCTTATGGCATTAATAACTCTCCATGGAGATGTGGTGGATGAAAATAACATTCCCTCAGTGGATATTCATGAAGAAACTGAAAAAACTCCTCTCATGGAATTTTGTCAGGCACAGGTTGCTACAATTCATATCAACAAACTCTCAAGACAAGTAGGATCCCTCCTTGGCCCAATGGACCAGCACGCACTAGCATGACCTTGTTGTAATGTAAAGCTGAACAGCAGAGGAATCTTAATTATGGTGTGGCCCGAGCCTTCAATTACAAAGGTTTTGTATAATCTACACATCATCTTTCATCCAGTCTAGAGCCTAACAAGATGCCAAATATGTACATATAACATATTCATGCTTGCTCAGTGTTGGGATTATTTTCCTGCCTGGATTATTTTTGGATTATTAATCATATTTGTTCCTTTCATACCATACATATCATACATGATTTTAGATGACATAAGGAACTTAAGCGTGAAGTACTGGATTCAGCATGCAAAGCAGGAGTTATCAAGTGTTATCTGAGTTTTAACACTAAATAAATACAAAAATACATCATTTCTGTGAACATTGCAGCAGCATTAATTACAAAGAGTGCAAAATGTAGTCTGGAATAGCTGAAGTGAAAATAAGAGGACACACTGATTTAAGCATTTTGTAAGAATAACAAGTGCAATGGATGGAGCTGAATAATGCCCGCAAACTGAGACAGCTGCAGTCCTTGCCGTCCCTTCCTCAAAGAGACCAGGCACAGCACAGAGGTAACACTTGATATCCAGCATGATGCTTCTACTCATAACAGATCCTAACAACAACAACAGTGTCAATCAGCGTCCGTGATGAAAAACAAGTTCCCCAATGCACACTAAGTCCCATATTGAGATGTGCTATTCATAACAATGCATGACAATGAGCCATGGTTTATCTTTGAATTATGAAAAGCCATTTGCATTCATCACTGAATTTCCTAAGATGTACAATAACATTTCCACACCTCACTACTTATGAATGATGAGGAGTGAAAATTTAATATGCATGCGGTGGTCAAAATTATTACGGCATTATTACCATCAAACAAAGACAGAACAAATGATAAATTATATCTTTCATAATCGTAGCCATGCATCAAAAAGGAAGTTTTAACTTTTATCTCCCCATTTTTATGATTTCCATAGTTATTCTAATAATTTTGAAGGTCTTTGTTATTATATGGAAAACATTTTGATTTGACTTACAGTACCAGTCAAAAGTTTGGACACGGAAAGCTGCCTACAAAGGAGTGATACTGTCGCATCACATGACCTGACCACCTGACCTAAACACAAAAGAAATGTTTTTGGAGGAGTTTGACCAGAAAAAGCAGGCTCTGAGTGCACAGCACATATGTGGGAGCTCCTTCAGGACGGCTGGGAAAGCATCGAAGGAGGCCACCTCATGGGAGTGGCATAGCGGAGACAGCAGGTTCAGCCAGTGCCTGGAGCCGTTAGGGTTAGGGGCCTGGCTCAAGGGCCCAATGCTGACATCAGTCTGCCAACCGTGGGATTTGAACTGGCAACCTTCTGAGTCCCAACTCATCGAGTTGCCCCCCCACCCAACCAACAATTTTTTTTGTTTAATACTTTTTGGTCAGTGCATAATTTCATATTTGTTATTTTATAGTTTTTATGTCTTTATAATTATTCTAAAATATAGATAAAAAAAACTTCATATGGGTATAGGTATGTCCAGACATTTGACTGGTACTGTACACTCATGACCAAAAGTTTTGAGAATGATGCAAATATTCATTTTCACAATGTGTGCTGCCTCAGTTTTTATGATGGCAATTTGCATAAACTCCAGAATGTTAAGAAAAGTGATCAGATGAGTTGCAATGTCCCTCATGCTGATTGAGTTAGAATAGCAGACTGGATGCTTTAATAGGAGGGTGGTGCTTGAAATCATTGTTCTTCCTCTGTTAACCATGGATATCTGCAAGGAAACATGTGCAGTCATCATTGCTTTGGACAAAAATGGCTTCACAGGCAAGGGTATTGCTGCTAGTGAGATTGCACCTAAATCAAACATTTATTGGATCATCAAGAACTTCAAGGAGAGCGGTTGAATTGTTGTGAAGAAGGCTTTAGGGCACCCAAGAAAGTCCGGCAAGTGCCAGGACCGTCTCCTAAAGTTGATTCAGCTGCGGGATCAGGGCACCACCAGTGCAGAGCTTGCCCAGGAATGGCAGCAGGCAGGTGCGAGTGCATCTGCACTCACAGTGAGGCGAAGACTTTTGGAGGATGGCCTGGTGTCAAGAAGGACAGCAAAGAAGCCACTTATCGCCAAGAAAAACATCAGGGAGAGACAAATATTCTGCAAAAGGTACAGGGATTGGACTGCTGAGGACTGGGGTAAAGTCATTTTCTCTGATGAATCCCCTTTCCGATTGTTTGGGGCATCAGGAAAAAAGATTGTCTCAAGAAGAAAAGGTGAGAGCTACCATCAGTCCTGCGTCCTGCCAACAGTAAAGCATCCTGAGACCATTCATGTGTGGGGCTGCTTCTCAGCCAAGGGAGTGGGCTCACTCACAATTTTGCCTAAGAACACAGCCATAAATAAAGAATGGTACCAAAACATCCTCCGAGAGCAACTTCTCCCAACCATGTAAGAAGAGTTTGGTGACGAACAATGCCTTTTCCAGCATGATGGAACACCATGCCAGAAGGCAAAAGTAATAACTAAGTGTCTCGGGAAACAAAACACTGACATTTTGGGTCCATGGCCAGGAAACTCCCCAGACCTTAATTCCATTGAGAACTTGTGGCCAATCTTCAACAGGTGGGTGGACAATCAAAAACCCACAAATTCTGACAAACTCCAAACATAGATTATGCAAGAATGGGTTGCCATCAGTCAGGATTTGGCCCAGAAGTTGATTGACAGCATGGCAGGACAAATTGCAGAGGTCTTTAAAAAGAAGGGACATACTTATCTGCAATTTGGGGACTGCAGAAAGACTCAGAAGTACCCAAAGGAAAGAAAAATGGGGAGAATACGCAAACTCCATAAACACAAATCAGAGGCAGGATTAAAATTCCAAACCTAGCAGTGCCCAGGCAACAATTGTACCTAATGAGCCTTTGTGCCAAATCATTAAACCAAAATTACACTGAAATGACATTTTCTGCTGACATTGTAGCATCACAGAGCTTTTCATCCATCCTGAACAAATGCAGAATCTGGAGGGACTCACTGACTGATTCAGTACATATTCCAGATTAACCAAGATTAACCCCCTAATCAGAGATGTTCATCATGCGAGATAAAGTTACATAAAAGACCCCATTCTAGGAATTCAGATACCTGGAATGCTACCCTATTGGCAGAGTATGTTTGCATATTTAAATCATAATGAGATTCTTAAAAGAATACAGGGTAAGACCCGTAGATCCTTATCCGTTGTGTTGGCATATAGTGAGATTTCTGCGCATGAATTCAGGCTAAGCCATTTACAGTCATGTGTAATTGCACATTCTGCTTTCCACCTAGTGTGAAACAACTTCCCGATGCCTTCTCCTCTGAGTTGAAGTTTAGTGGAAGTCTAGCACTTCTCCCAATCTTATTCCCACTTTTCCTTTTCATTCTTCTTTCTGTGTTTCATAGAGTTTCTTGATCGTAAAGCCACAAATGACAGCCTTTGCTTCTTTTGGTGGATTCTGTGAAGCTTCAGCATGTACTGTAGCTAGAGGAAGAGGAGAAACCAGGTTCACATGTCAGAATGCATGTCATCTAGAGTGGAACGCAGGCGGCGCTGTGATGACATGTCAACCTTTACAGCAAAATGCCATGTGTCCAGGTGACCAAACTGTAGCTGGGAGTTGGAGAGCTGGCCGGGGTGCTTGGTGAGGAGGAAGTGATCAGCTATCAGGCCATCAAGGCCCCCTGCAGAATCACCCAGATTTACCCAAGAGTCAATCAATAAGAGGTGGGACATTCAGTTTTCATAAAGTACGAATCCAGACCAAGATTGTTTCAACCAACCAAGTGAGTGAACTCGTTAAAATTTGTTGTGAAAAAAAAATCTTGGTCTGGATTTATACATTCTGAAGCTGAACTTTCTACCTCTGCATTTAATTACTGAAATTACAGAGTGCTCTCTAAAATGGATGGTGCTTGGCATACAGACAGTCTCTTTTCTCAACAACACCAATGATTGTAGATGAGAATATTCAAATGAAATATGTACAGTAAGCAGAACATGAAACCATGCTTCATTAAAATACGTACCTATTCAAGGGTGAACAAAGTGTTTCTAAAAAATACTGGTATGATGCATTGCAATAGACCTTTTGTGTAGGCATGCAATAGACTTGCATGTTACTAATTAACGACACAGTACTCATTTTGGATGCATTTCACAAGCATGAGAACAAACGACTTTGTAAAAATTCTGTTGTGGAGCTTGAATGATTGTTCTTTTCTCAATCTGACAATGATGGTAGATGGAGATCGCAGAATCGATCAGTTCTTGAAATGTTTTTAGTTAAAGTAATTACATTTATAAACTTTATTTCTTTCCCCAAAGATTTTAACTGTTATAACCCAAATAATGTTACCTTGACTTCATCATGCTCCTGTAATGGTTGAGCACTGTAAAATGTGTGGTGAAAAATGGATTGGCTAGGGTATGAATATATTGAAAATGTATTTAGAATACAGTCATGACCAATGTGAATATCAGGCATGTGAAATATGAGCATTTGAGCACCTTCCTTCTCATAAAGTATCTGCACAGCCCTGGTGAACATGAAAATACAGTACAATCCATCCAAGGAAGGACCAGCTTTGATACCAAAAGACAGATAAAAATTCATGGCCGTGTCACTCGATCCATATATATTCAGGCTAACAATGCTTAATAACAGACTGAAATGGTTCATATTAGGACTGCTGTGATTAGTCGATGTAGTCAATGACGCCAACACTGAAAATACTTCAACATCAGTATTTTAAATCGATGCATCACTTTTTTATTTTAAGAAAATTACATCTATGAATTCTAAAACGCATCAATTTATTATAGCAAATGTTTTCCTTTGATATCACTAGGTAAATATGAGAGTAGTTATCACAAAACAAAAAGGTGGTTTTACAGATATTTTAAAGATGTTTGACAGATGCAAGAAGGAGCAAAGCCGTCTCCACCTGCTGAGGAGGCTGAGGTCCTGTGGCGTGTGCAGGACATTACTAAGGACCTTTTACCACAGTAAGGTAGCATCTGCTATGTTCTTGGCGGTCGTCTGCTGGGGGTGCGGGAGCTCAGGAAGGGACAGGAAGACACTGAACAAACTGGTCAGGAGTGCTGGCTCTGTGCTGGGCTGCTCTTTGGACTCCACTGAGGAGGTGACTGAGAGGAGGATGCTGGGAAATTTACATCCATTATGGTCAGTCCCTCTCACCCCCTGCACGGCACAGTGAGGACATTATGAAGCTCCTTCAGCAACAGACTACTGCACCCAACATGCAAGAAGGAACGATTCCGCAGGTCCTTCATTCCATCTGCCATCAGACTTTATACTACCTAATAAATTATGTCACTATTCTGTATATTGTGCAATACAACTATATTTACATCACTCGGTGCAGTCTGTATGTATGTGTATCTGTGTGTATGTGTATCTGTATGTATGTGTATCTGTGTGTATGTGTATCTGTATGTATGTGTATCTGTGTGTATGTGTATCTGTATGTATGTGTATCTGTATGTATGTGTATCTGTGTGTATGTGTATCTGTATGTATGTGTATCTGTGTGTATGTGTATCTGTATGTATGTGTATCTGTATGTATGTGTATCTGTGTGTATGTGTATCTGTGTGTATGTGTATCTGTATGTATGTGTATCTGTATGTATGTGTATCTGTGTGTATGTGTATCTGTGTGTATGTGTATCTGTATGTATGTGTATCTGTATGTATGTGTATCTGTGTGTATGTGTATCTGTATGTATGTGTATCTGTGTGTATGTGTATTTGTATGTATGTGTATATGTATGTATGTGTATCTGTGTGTATGTGTATCTGTGTGTATGTGTATCTGTATGTATGTGTATCTGTGTGTATGTGTATCTGTATGTATGTGTATCTGTGTGTATGTGTATCTGTGTGTATGTGTATCTGTATGTATGTGTATCTGTATGTATGTGTGTCTGTGTGTATGTGTATCTGTATGTATGTGTATCTGTATGTACAGTATGTGTATATGTATGTATGTGTATCTGTGTGTATGTGTATCTGTGTGTATGTGTATCTGTATGTATGTGTATCTGTGTGTATGTGTATCTGTATGTATGTGTATCTGTGTGTATGTGTATCTGTATGTATGTGTATCTGTATGTATGTGTATCTGTATGTACAGTATGTGTATATGTATGTATGTGTATCTGTGTGTATGTGTATCTGTATGTATGTGTATCTGTATGTATGTGTATCTGTGTGTATGTGTATCTGTATGTATGTGTATCTGTGTGTATGTGTATCTGTATGTACAGTATGTGTATATGTATGTATGTGTATCTGTGTGTATGTGTATCTGTATGTATGTGTATCTGTGTGTATGTGTATCTGTGTGTATGTGTATCTGTGTGTATGTGTGTATGTGTATCTGTATGTATGTGTATCTGTATGTATGTGTATCTGTGTGTATGTGTATCTGTGTGTATGTGTATTTTGGGTCTGTGCAGTATGTGTAATTGTGTATCTGTATGTATGTGTATCTGTGTGTATGTGTATCTGTGTGTATGTGTATCTGTGTGTATGTGTATCTGTATGTATGTGTATTTTGGGTCTGTGCAGTATGTGTAATTGTGTGTATGTGTATCTGTGTGTATGTGTATCTGTATGTATGTGTATCTGTGTGTATGTGTATCTGTATGTATGTGTATTTTGGGTCTGTGCAGTATGTGTAATTGTGTGTATGTGTATCTGTGTGTATGTGTATCTGTATGTATGTGTATCTGTATGTATGTGTATTTTGGGTCTGTGCAGTATGTGTAATTGTGTGTATGTTTATCTGTGTGTATATGTATCTGTATGTATGTGTATCTGTATGTATGTGTATCTGTATGTATGTGTATATGTATGTATGTGTATCTGTGTGTATGTGTATCTGTATGTATGTGTATATGTATGTATGTGTATTTTGGGTCTGTGCAGTATGTGTAATTGTGTGTATGTGTATCTGTGTGTATGTGTATCTGTATGTATGTGTATCTGTATGTATGTGTATATGTATGTATGTGTATCTGTGTGTATGTGTATCTGTGTGTATGTGTATATGTATGTATGTGTATTTTTGGGTCTGTGCAGTATGTGTAATTGTGTGTATGTGTATCTGTGTGTATGTGTATCTGTATGTATGTGTATCTGTGTGTATGTGTATCTGTATGTATGTGTATCTGTGTGTATGTGTATCTGTGTGTATGTGTATATGTATGTATGTGTATTTTTGGGTCTGTGTGTATGTGTATATGTATGTATGTGTATTTTGGGTCTGTGCAGTATGTGTAATTGTGTGTATGTGTATCTGTGTGTATGTATATCTGTATGTATGTGTATCTGTATGTATGTGTATCTGTGTGTATGTGTATCTGTATGTATGTGTATCTGTGTGTATGTGTATCTGTATGTATGTGTATTTTGGGTCTGTGCAGTATGTGTAATTGTGTGTATGTGTATCTGTATGTATGTGTATCTGTATGTATGTGTATCTGTATGTATGTGTATTTTGGGTCTGTGCAGTATGTGTAATTGTGTGTATGTGTATCTGTGTGTATGTGTATCTGTATGTATGTGTATCTGTATGTATGTGTATCTGTGTGTATGTGTATCTGTATGTATGTGTATCTGTATGTATGTGTATCTGTATGTATGTGTATTTTGGGTCTGTGCAGTGTGTGTAATTGTGTTCACTAGTTTTATTATTTATTGTATTTGTTACAGTATTTTTTTGGTCTGTTTCTTTTCTATTGCTTTTTATTTACTGGCTGTAGCAACAAGTAAATTTCCCCAATGTGGGATCAATAAAGTTTAATCTTATCTTACACAAGTGTGAGGGCATACAGTTTGTTCTGTCAAAATAAAATTAACTTAAATTACAGTGTCAAATTGATTTTCTGGAGGGAAATTAATCGCTTAGATGAATTGACCAATCGATACAATAGTTGATAGATTAATCTATAGAAAAATAGTGGCAGCCCTAGTTCATATACTGAAGTGACTTCTTGTTTGTAATCCAAATGTACTATTAAATAATATTAAATATTAATATTAAGTTATATTAAAGCATAAAATTATAGATTTAATGGAACAGATAAAAAGCAACTTTCTTCATCCATTGGCCACACTGTAACAAAATACTGTAAGAAAACAGCTGTAGAAGAACTGTAACATTAACAGTAAACTAATGGTAACCCTGGTGCCAGTATTTTACTGTTAATGTGCATGACAGTTTTTTACAGTGTGGCATGTGCCACACATCAGGTTACGGCTGTATACAGTAGGGCAATATTCATAACACACCATGCAAATGACTTACTGTGAATTCACTGTAAGAACATGTACATAAAATGTCCTTGGCTCTGTTACAAAATTTTATCATGTTATGGAAACTACAGCTGGACAATGATCCAAAGCATAATGCTGTACAACTAGTTATACTAGGTTTAATAAAAGAAAAAGGAAAGGTCTTCATATGACATCCATCTTCTATACCCGCTTGGCCTATACAGGGTTGTGGGGGTCTGAAACCTAGGGGAGCAAGGCAGGGAATAACCCAGGATGGGGCACTAACCCATCACAGGGAATAACCCAGGATGGGGCACTAACCCATCACAGGGAACAGCCCAGGATGGGGCACTAACCCATCACAGGGAATAATCCAGGATGGGGCACTAACCCATCACAGGGAACAGCCCAGGATGGGGCACTAACCCATCACAGGGAACAGCCCAGGATGGGGCACTAACCCATCACAGGGAATAACCCAGGATGGGGCACTAACCCATCACAGGGAACAACCCAGGATGGGGCACTAACCCATCACAGGGAATAACCCAGGATGGGGCACTACACAGGGAACAGCCCAGGATGGGGCACTAACCCATCACAGGGAATAACCCAGGATGGGGCACTAACCCATCACAGGGAACAGCCCAGGATGGGGCACTAACCCATCACAGGGAATAACCCAGGATGGGGCACTAACCCATCACAGGGAACAGCCCAGGATGGGGCACTAACCCATCACAGGGAATAACCCAGGATGGGGCACTAACCCATCACAGGGAACAGCCCAGGATGGGGCACTAACCCATCACAGGGAACAGCCCAGGATGGGGCACTAACCCATCGCCAGGCACAATCATGTACCATTCACACCCACAGACAATTTGGCAAGTCTAATCCGCCTTAGAGTGCTTTTGGACAGTAGGGGGAAGCTGAAGTACCCAGGGGAGACCCTACAGAGAGAAACACGCAAACTCCGCACACAGTATGCGTACTTGACCGTACTTGAGTTCTTGTGTACCCATTTTATGTCATCTTCCACTGCCGAAAACCAGTTCCAATGCTAAGAACAGACGTACAGAAGAAAATATCCTTGGACATAGTTCTTGCCTCACCATAAGATACATCAGTACCAATCCCATGATTCATTGCACCCCAAGTTTGTTCTTGGAAGGCAAGTTAGCAAGACTGGTCTTGCTAAGACCACAAGTCTGATCATTGAGCCCCAGACCCGGGGCAGAGACTCATGCTTTAGGTGTGAAGCGATGTCATAGAAAATATATTGATTTTAATGTTTTTAATTAAGCAGAATTGCAAGCACCAAATATGAATCATTCATTTCCCAACCAAACAGGGTCACTAGAAGCCTGAAGAATATGGCAGCAAAGGGCATGGAAGCACACGATGGAGAATTTAAAGATGCTACCTTTAACCCAGATTTCTGGCCGGATACGCACAGCACATGGTGAAAGCATGCGAATCCCTCACACAGAGCAGTGCTGAGATTCCAACCCCCAACCCTGGATGTGTGAGCCACCATGCCAGCCCAAAAAATAAGAATCAGCTTGAGCATATCAGCCAGGAAGAATGAGAATAAATCCTCCAAATGAGCATGTAGACCTGCTGACTTGCAGTCTGCTAACAAACAGGCTCCCACAGACCAGGTGCTTGTGTGTGGGACTGATGTATATTTTGCCTCATTCTCATTGTTTCTAGAGATGGGCATTTCCGGCAAAATTACCAGTCAAATTTCACCAGTCATTATTTGAATAATACTCAATTAACCCCACCCTCACCACATACAGGAGAAACATGTATGGCGTATTGATCAAAATAAATTTCTTTTCTTACAAATTTTACACATTTCTTTCCTTTCTGTAATAATGTAAAACCGTAAAAATAGCTTGAATAAATTAAATTAAAACTGAAATCAAATTAAACTGAAGAGAGAGCTCAAGTTCAGTTACAATAACATCTTAAAGGTTGTGCTTTGGGCAGTTACGGCCAATGGGGATTTCTTTATTTTTAACAACACAAACCTAACAATATTTCTCCGCCTTATAGGCCATCCCATTCATTTATTTACAGTCAAAATAAGACATCATTCGTTGCCGCAAAAGGATAACTTAAAAGAATTAAAGTAGCCTTGGAGCTGATCTGTTGGAAAAAAATCACATATTTGATATCTTTGCGATAAATATTATGTTTTTAAAATTAATGTTCAACAAAGCTGACTTAATCCCTAATTGTTACCCATTTGTTTTTTTTCCCCTCATTATTTCAAGTTAGCACGAATGCCTTAATCATAAATACTCAGTTCAAATAAAACGTTAAAGATTCTCCCAACAGAGACTCCAGAGTAGGAGTGATAATCTCACGGAGACTGCAGTCTCAACACTTTTTCAAAGCAAGAAGAAACATATTCATTACATCTCAAAAGCAATAGGAGCAGGGACCAAGGTAAACACGTGCCATGACTGATGAAGCAGTACGAGTATTGTGGCAAGATTCTTCTTTACTCTTGTCGTAGACATCACGGAAACACATGGTTCCTTCTCCATGGCAACGAAAGCAGGGATTTTAATATCCTTATCCCCAGGCAGCAGTTGGAACAGCTGGTCTGGAGAAACTATTACTGACTGGGATTCTGGCACAAAATATAAACCAGTTTATTAACTCTGACCCCCTTTTGATTTCAGGCGATTCACTGCAGGTCTTTGCTCATTACAGTTTGGTAGTAGCTTGATTGTAAACCTAAATATAAAATGTAATAAATGTAATAATAATTCAATAAATGACTGATCAATATACAGCAGATACAATGATAAATCATAATTTTACTTTGATCTAATAAAGTATATTTTATAGAAAATCTACATCAGCCAGAGAGTCATAATCACTGTAACATTGTAATATTTAAAATACACAAATTACTCTTATATGCTACTATAAAGATTTTCTGGATTGTGTTTAGACTGTGGTGAAGTATCATTTGTGTGGCAGTAACTAGGTGCTGTGCAAATCAACTTATTGTTGTAATTTCTATTAGGATTATTCAAATGTATATTGGGCACAAATAATGTAGTAGTACACTATTACTTAATGTATGAATTAACCAGAAATTAAGTGTTAGCTACATACTGATCCCATGTTCGTTCATCATGAATCAATCATAATGGATGCAGTTACTAGATTTGTTCATGATTTGTACTTCAGTAGTAACTAAGTTACTAAGTATAGCGTTACCGAATATTGTACGTGTGTCTTAATTGAATTATTTGTAAGAGTATGATTTAAAACACCATTTCTTAACCCGAAGGTCTGCAATCCTGGATCCTGGTTTGTTTTCATGTGGGGGTCCCTGGTTTAAGAAAGACTGAAAACCTCTGTTTAAAACATAAAGCAACATGCTGCTCAGGCAGCTCTGAACTGAAACTGCATCGGTAAACTGTATCCAAAGCTGAACCAAATTAACCAGAGGTGAATTGTAATTCATTTATTCCTTTGACATTTACTTACATGATTTCAGGGCCTTCCTGGAGTACAGTAACAATGAATTATAAATCAAAAGAAGTCCAAGACAGCATGACTGCCCCAAAAGAAATGGCAGTAAAATGCTACACTGTAGTTCTGCAGCCATAAATTAGAGAGTAGCCAATACTGACTGAATGCTTTTAACTCTCAGAGCACAAATTGCATTTTAAATCTGTCAGCATTTTATTCTTTTACTATAACCCCTTGATGAAAGCATTTTTATTTACGCTTTTTAAGGCTGAGACTACAGAATAAATAACGATGTAAACCACAGAAAATTCTGTAAATAGATCTGGGTATTATGTAAAAAGTAATACAAATACCACACTATTGCCATTATCTAATGCCATCAATGCAATGATTTTAAGGAAAATACAATTAAATTTAATATTTAGTACTTTTACAAACACAATGTGATTAATGTTTCAAAGGAATCAGAGAACATAAAAATGGAGTAAAAGAGTGAATTATTATTCACTTATTATTATTATTATTATTATTATTATTATTATTATTATTATTAAGTGTCATCAAGTATTTACTCCTTGAGACTGTGTAGAGTGAACAAGGCATTCTGTGTTCTTGATTGCTTGATTATTTGGTTCAGATCTGCTTGGAACTGGGAGGGAGACAGAATTGTGGAGTGTTGGGATTCTCCAAGACTGGGCTGTGAAACACTGCTCTAGGCCTCACAATGCCTATGTCATTCATAAGAAGTAAATGAGTATAATTCCTGGAGATTAATACATAAAAAATTATACAAATCTCTGATCTCAGTTAAAATGAACTTCAGCAGGTCATAGGCTATGGTGACTGGAAATGAAATATCATCACTGGTTGCTAGGCCTAGGGCAGGGTGGGGGAGCAAATCATTAGACAGGACTGGGCTATGGCAGCAGATCATTAGACAGGACTGGGCTACGGCAGCAGATCATTAGATAGGACTGGGCTACGGCAGCAGATCATTAGACAGGACTGGGCTACGGCAGCAGATCACGTCTCTGAACACTGTCACAATCCAGATGGCTGGGGACCATCACTGCTTTCTGCGCTAAAGACCAGATGGCCCTGAAGGGGAGGCCAAAACAAGAGTTTAAAGAACTGCTAAATCTCTTAATTGATGAATAGCTTGGATGATGTACTTGTCAATAGTGCAATAAAGAAAACCTACAGAAGCTAGAAAATAAGATTTGAGGCAGATGATGTATACAACTTTGAAGTAATTCTGAGACAGTCGACATCAAATCGTGGCACAGTCACAGGACTAACCCATATGCCAGATATACAAAATAGATGTGTTTCATTTTACAGACAATATGAACCTTTTTCAGTGTAATGGAATGCTCAGTATGAATTTTAATGGCTTTTGGTACAAAGAGATCATCAAAAGCCATCTTGTGAACTAAGCAATTGAAGAGGAAAATACATAAAATGATGCATCTCCCATCATCAGCACCCATTTCTCAGAATTGGTTTTTGATGATATCAGTATCAGATTTGGCCAAATATATTCATGCATACATGGAATTTGCCTCTAGTTGTCATTGCGCACAAACATACAGTAAGTACAGACAGAATTAAGTGAAGGTGGTGGTCACATGCAATTCTGTTAATATATACAATTTAATTCAAAACTGAATGGTGCATGAAACAAGGATGGATAAGGCTGTAGTCCATAGCGGAGTATCAGTCATATCCTGAAAGGAAGTTCAAAGGGAATAATTCATTTTGGGTGCATGTGACGGGTAAGTGTCTGAGTGCACTGCAATGGGCAGGAGTCACATCCCCTGCAAATAACCACAAGACTGACAGGAAAAGTGCTTATTAAAGATCGATGAATGAAACAAAGGAGAAAGCCTACTATTGAGGTTGAGTCTGAGTGCTTATCAAATAAGACTTCCTGTCTGCATTTGCCTGTACCCACAATGCTCCTTTCACACAGCCAAAGCATCTCTTGCAGGCGCATGCATCATGATAACTCCAGGGACTGAGTGTTTACATGGTGCAGCCATGACTCTCCCACATTAATACACAAACATGTAGCCAAAGACAATTATCATATTCTGTGTGGGGCAGTGATTCTACGCAACAGTCCCAGGTGGCCACAAGAGCATGGAAAACAACCATGATGTCATCAATGAAGACATCGTTCAGGTTCAAAGCCTGCTGAGAGATGGAGTGAAAAACAAGTTGTTAAACATTAAAAGTAACACGCTGCTGTTGTATGAGGCACAAGTCAACATTTCAGTGATAATCTGACTACATGCAGCATACAGATATTTATCCTCAGAATGAAAACAAAATCATCCCCACAATGTCAAAATAACAGGTGTTTATTCAATTGTGGGGATATTTGGTCCCCACAACATAATATACACATAATCCACACATGCTTTGTACATACAGGTACAGTACAAGGAACAACAAAGGATGGGAAACCAACCCACCAACCCACTAAGGGGAACACTCACCATTTAGTAACTCCAGTTAATCTCAGTATGTTTTTGGAGTGGGGGGGGCTGAGTACCCAGAGGAAACCCCACAACAACACAGGGAGAACATGCAAACTCCATGGCAAGAGCCATGGCAGGGACTCGAAGGTAACGCTTTACAATTACCGCACCTTCATAAAGCATTCATTACACATTAATAGAACATTCAGTGCATCATAATACATTCATAATGTATTTATAGTACACTCATAGTCAGCATGTATCTCTACATCCTAAAATACCTTAACAGTGTTAATATACATTAATAACAAACATTACCAGATTAAATGATTATAATGTGTGTTATTATTATATAATGTTTGTTTTTAGTGTATATTAAGGCTGTTAAGGTATGTTAAGGTATACTTACATGCTTCTTATGAATGCTCTATAAATGCACTGAATGTTCTATAAATACATTATAAAGGCATCATGAAGGTGCAGTTAATGTAAAGTGTTAACATATATTATATAAAAAGATCATGATGCCAGCACTGGTAGCTGAGCAGGACTAAAGCACCAAGACAAAACAGGAAAGCTGAAAGACAACTTTGCAGAACTACAAGGTAAGATGATCAGCAAACAGGAAGTAAGATGCTAAGCAAGACCAGAATCCCATGGCAAAAACCAGAATCCAAATTGCAGAACCAAATAGAACCACAAAACCCAGAGATAACAATCAGGTGCAAAATCAAACAGCAAGTCCAAGACCAAGCCAGAAATAGATATGAGCAGACTGAGCAAGAAGCATCGATCAGAGAGAGTTTAAGTAGGCTGAAAGAATGACTGCAGGTGTTAGCGATGGGCGTGGAAGACGTCTGAGATTGATTCTGGCTTGGATGTGACACCACTGCCTAATAGCAACATCTGTCATTAGAGTGAATGGCACCAGCAATGTCCTTCACAGAAGTTCTTCCCAGGTAGATATTTTCCTCCAGAAGCACTTCAAGGGTATAGTGTCTTCTGCGTGCCACTGTTGTGCTGAGCTGTTAATTTTACACTTCTGTTAGCTGAGGAGTCTGGCCATTCTCCTCTGACCTCACTCATTAACGGGATGTGTTCTCCCACAGAAATGCCATTGACTGGATGTTTTTTGTTAATTGCACCATTTTCTGTAAACTCTAAACGCTGCAGTGTGTGAAAATTCCAGCAGGCAGCTGTTTCTGAGATGCTGGCACCAAGAGCTCTGGCACCAACAAGCACACCACTATAAAATCACTTATCTCAGGCATCTTAGTCATTCTGATGCTTAGATGAACAATACTGTAAGTGAACCACTGAGTCTATTTTGTTATTATTTTATAATATACATTTACCCTGTGATGGACTGGCACACCATCAAGGATACACCATTTATTTTGTTTTGGAAAAGACAAAAGAATCGATTAGTGGTGTCTTAGGGGATAGAACAGGAGAGCGCCAGGGGTTAAAACAAATATGGGCGCAGGTCTCCACGGTGAGACGTGTTTTTGAGTGTTTTTTGGGAGGGGAGTCATGCTGTAACATGTTTTGTGAGATGCAGGTGTGAAGATTCAGAGGTGAAACTTTTTTTAAAATGTGCGTAAATTTCTGTAAGTGGAGGACTGCTTTGTGCAGTAGAATAGTAATGAGACATATGATTGAAGGTGGCCCATCCGATTACCCACAGCTGATGCAATAAACATCACTGCATTTCCATAAAAATCTAAGAACAGCACAATATCCAACTATACCCTCGAAAATCATTTATTGTAAATTTATTTGTTGTCCACATGGACTGTCGTTTAAACAGATGTATTCGTGAAAGTCTTTTTCGGCTCGTGTATGAGAGCGCAAAATTTTTATGCTAATCACCGCTCTCTCTATAACAGATATACTGTAAATTAGGCACCTAACAGTTCTTTTCATGAATTGTGAAATACAACTTGATTGTAACACTTTTCAAAAAACCCTGATTAGTTTGTAACGAAAAACTTTCCTTATATATCATGTGGTACATACAATTTACTTTCTGAAAATACACAATTCCTAAAAATTAGATTTATACTAAGATGGACAATAATAGCATATCTCAATATGCATGAAAACACTATAGTGCTATTGATTTCCCAGTCTCCCTGTCTTTACTTTTAGGAAGACTACAGCAGCACACAAGTGTGACAGGAATAGTGAGAAAAGTTTTCACCCCCTCACCCTAAATTACAGGCATAATTACAGTTGGCTGGTCAGATGGTGTGTTAACCAATGTGGCTCTTCTGTTCCATAGACAGATGAGGCAAAAATGACCATTTCTGTCAGCATGAACTTCATTATATCTGGGGTAAAACAAGTGCTGCATACAAGAGGGCTGTTGTCAAGCACAGCACAATTTCTGTGACTTCACTAAATACCCTTCACTGCACATGTATCTTCCATATTGTGTGCATGTGTACCTTCAGCTGTTGTTGATCATATTTACAGGTGTAGCAGAATGGATGTTTTGGCCTGGTTTATGTAGTTGTCTTTAACTTGTGCAGTAATCAGGCACCCTATATTAGTTAGTAGTGTTTGTCTGGAACATTTGACATGGAGAGCATGTTCCACTTCCAGTTACCTGACCTCCGCTATTGTTACAGGTATGGGGGGCAGGGGTGGCTTTTTCACATTTCTTTCCTTGCTGCTTCATTTACTTCCCTGCAGTTGTTTATATTGATGTCATGCCCAGCCTATCTGCCCCTCCTGTTTCCTCCCTAACGTGGCCCTAATGAACCATGCCCGGGGCTCATTTCTCCTGTGCTCATATTAACTGCTCCCTGCTGCCTCTTGTTTGTTCCCTTGTTAGTTGTGTACTTGAGTGCTTCCCTCGTTTGTGCTCACTATAATATGTTATGGCTTTTGGAAAATATTTATAGCCCTGTTTATAATGCTTCATGAATGCCTTATTATTTGTTACGAATGTGTTTTTAAATTACTAAAAACATGGCCTTAATTAAAGTATTACCTCTGTTTTTTGTGCCTCGGGATTGGAAGTACCCTCTGTTCAGAGGATGATCTGGTATAGGTTTGAATGAGTGGCTTGAGGAAGTATGAACATGCAGGACGGCTCGGCACTTATCTATATCTGACCAAGCTTTTTTCTGTTTGATCATCTGGAAGGGGAAGCCCGTGACAGGATAAAATACTGCTCTAGTGCAGAACAGGGGGACCCAGCC
Organism: Paramormyrops kingsleyae; assembly: GCF_048594095.1. Classification (NCBI taxonomy): domain Eukaryota; kingdom Metazoa; phylum Chordata; class Actinopteri; order Osteoglossiformes; family Mormyridae; genus Paramormyrops; species Paramormyrops kingsleyae. The sequence goes on along the minus strand of NC_132798.1, from coordinate 1,310,455 downwards.
TGGATAATTACTCTGTTACAGGAGCTATATGGGTGTTCAGAGTTATATGTAGCTTTGCAGGAGGCTTTCAGAATGCAACGAGAAGGCAAGACTCTGCAAGTGTTCCTGTTTGCTTTGATGAGCCTTATAGAGAAAGTGAAGCAGCGTGTTCATAGTGATATGTTTGCCGAATGCTGAGGGACAAGTGTGTTGAGCATGTTCTTGATGGTGCCCTTCATCATGAGTTAAAAGAGATGGTATGCAGGCAGCCTATTGCCACCCTACTTGAAGTTTGGGGTGAGGCGATCCGGTAAGAACAGGAAGGTTTGCCAGCAGTTGTGTCAGGTTACTCAGAGTGTTGCTCTTTTCCAGAACTCTCATCAGCACAGTCGTTCACTTTGTAGTGGTCCCATCATACTGTATGTAGACACTGTCAGCAGCCTGGTCATATTGCAAGGGAATGCAATAGGGTTCAAGTTCCTCCCTGTTCCCAGACCTAACATCCACACTCTGGAGGAGAGTTTTGCATAGCTCACGTTTCAGAAAACTAGCGTCCACCGGATTGCAAAGCCACAGTTTGGATGGGGCTTCCACTGGCTCAGAGTTTGTCTCAAAGAGTTTAAGGGATGCTTCTAAGCTGATGTTATCTTGTCCACATTTAGATGTGGTCTTGGGTGGGGTTATAGTGCCTTGCTTGATAGACATTAGGTCTATAGTATCTACGATAACTGAAAAACTTCTCTCTTCATCACTTTGAGCCATGAGGTCAGGAACGCCCCCCAATCTTGTCACTGATTGCAGCTTTGGGCAACCAATGGGTTAGCTATCCCTTACATTGGTTACCTAGAGTTGCAGGTTGAGTTTTGTGGTAAGTTAATTCCACAATGTGGGGTATTGGAGGTCAAGGAGCCTCCAGGTGGTCCATTCTCTGCCACTAACTACTATTTTTCTATGGAATAATCTCCATCCATCCATTTTGCAAACAGCTTATCCTTCTGGTGGATGACCTGATGATTGGTAGCGGCAACATGTTCAGGGCAATATTCAGGTGCCAGTGTCTTGAACCTCCATTCTCTGGCATACCTACTGGATTGTTAGCTTCCCCTGCTTTAGTTCGGGTGGTGAGAGGCACAGCTTATATACCAATGGTTAATGTAGGTATCTGGGCCATTTGATCTCAGATAAGGGTATTTCCCCAGATGCAGGCAAGACAGAGGTGATAACTAACTGGCCGCTTCCCACTACCATCTCAGAGCTGCAGTCTATTCTGGGGTTTGCCAGTTATTACTGTTGCTTAGTAGAAGGTTTTGCCAAGTTGGAAGCCCCTTTACATACAGTAGGGTTAGGGTTAGTGGCAGAGTGGGGGAATATTAAGTCTAGGAAGGTAGTGCGTTAGGTAGGGTGTTATTGGGAGGAGTACCTTAGAAGTTTTGAGGAGCTGAAACTCAAGCTTACTACAGCACTAGTGCTTGCCCATGCTGACTTTTCCTTACCTTTCATCTTGGGGTTAGATGCGAGCCATGGTGGCCTAGGGGCAGTGCTCTCTCACAATCAAGGAGGCAGGGTGAGGCCAATTGCCTCTGCCAGGCGAGGCTTGAGGCCCCCGAAGTACAATATCTTGAATTATATCTAAATGAAATTGGAGTTTTTGGCACTCAAGTAGGACATGACCGAGAAGTTGAGGGAGATCCTGTTGGACCTCAAGTGTGTTGTTTACACCGATAATAACCCATTTAGTTATTTGTCATCTGCTATGCAGGGTGCTACTGAACAACACTGGGCGGCTCAATTTGCATCCTTTGACTTTGAGATAAAATACTGGTGGGGGAGAAGCAACAAGAATGTGGACACCCTCTCTCGCCAGTACCTAGCAGGCCAACAGGAAGTAGAAGCCATGGTCCCTGGAAGTTCGCTCCCTAACACTGTACAGTGAGCCCTTCAGTTGGAAAAGGCTTAGGTAATCCGAGCAATTGCCTCAGTTTTTCCTTGTTCTGCACCTGATCTTTATGCTCTCCAGCAGGCCGATCCAGTTATTCAGGAAATCTTGGTGTTTTGGAAACGGAAGCAATGTCCCAGTAATGAAGAACTGAAATGGCTCTTGCAATCGGAATTGGTGTTACTCTGAGACAATGAGCCCTCCTGGTTGAGAAGAATGGCACCTTGTATTGCCAGGATTTTTGCCCTGATTGTGCTGAAGCTGTATATCAGCTATTATTGCCTGGTGCCTTAAAGAACATGGTGTTCACATAGGTTCACCAGGAACATAGCCATCAAGGGGCAAATAGGACACTGGAACTATTGCACCAGCAATGTTACTGGCCAGGTATGTCCTCTGATCTATTCAGCGGTTTGTAGTTTTATGGGACATTTGTTGGCTTCACGGCCTAATGACATTCTGGCTATTGATTACACCATGCTGGAACCTGCCCCGACTGGATTAGAACATGTCTTGGTAATGATTGATGTTTTTAGCAAGTATACACTGGCTGTCCCCACCAGTGATCAACGTGCCAGCATTGGACCCTGTGGTATATCAAATCCTAAAAGGGCCTAAAGGGGTGGAGCTGTATATATTATTGCACCTGTAAATAACCAGACACAAATTAGGCATGTCTATTGTACCCTGTTGAAGGCTGTGGTTAGAGCAAACTCTTCTGGTGGTGTCTCCCCCAGTAACTGATTGTTTAGTGAGACACTGCTTTCATCAAATGGGTTTTGTGATGAGGACCTTATTGTTCTGAGGCAGGAAGGTCCTGGGGGAACCCCTACTTTTCCATCAGGCAGGCCAGTGGCTACTACTCAAACTACTCTTTTTCCACTATCTGTTGTTTCCATTGTTTCAGGTCCTCTAGTGGTTCCTCAAATTGGCAAACTGTTAGTTTCTGTGGCCACCCCGTCAACTAATCATTCTGACTCCAATGTGGTGGTAGTGCGAAGGATTACTCAATCAACTGTGGGTCAGCATTCCTATGTGCACCACGTCCCAAGGTCTGCAGGGAGATGCACAGGGGGCTGCCAGCTCACTGGGCCTTGTGCCTAATGCCTTCTATGCTGATTTTAGACCCCGGAGTTAGTTCTGCTACTTTTGATCTATAATCAGGGTGACAATGTAAAAAGTGGGGTACATTGTAGCAGAATGGATATTTTTGGCTGGTTTATGCAATTGTCTCTAACTTGTGGGCACCCTGTATAACTAGTCACATACTGTATAAGTCAGTTGTTTAGGACATCTGGTGCTGAGGGCATGTTCCACTTTCAGTTACCCGACTGTCACAGGTACAGTATGGGGGGGTTCTTTCACATTTCTTTCCATTTTGCTTTGTTTACTTTCTTGCAGTTTCACAGAGCGCTTCTGATTCTGTAGATCTACATAGCATGGATCCTTTGTCAGAAACTACTGTTTGGTAGAATGCGATTGGTATGTAAAGTTTCCTTCTTTTTAGCGTAATTGTATTTGACTGTATCTAGCTAATGGATGTTTTGCTTCAGGTAATCATTGGTATTAGTCAACTATCAATGGGCTTGTTTTTCCCTTAGCCAGTTCACATTTCTGATTGGTATATTGTCTATACTAGTGTGAGTGACTTTTTATCCTCTTTTTGCTTTTATCTTGAGGTTTTATTTTGTGTCACTGGAACTGCAGGTTTAGGGTGGTATCTAGCCATTTGGCTGAGGAACCATTAATGTCACTAGCTATACTGCAAGGACACTGCTGCTTTGCCTGCTCCGCTGCTGCTGCTTTGCCTGCTCCGCTGCTGCTTTGCCTGCTCCGCTGCTGCTGCTTTGCCTGCTCCGCTGCTGCTGCGTTGCCTGCTCCGCTGCTGCTGCTTTGCCTGCTCCGCTGCTGCTGCGTTGCCTGCTCCGCTGCTGCTTTGCCTGCTCCACTGCTGCTGCTTTGTCTGCTCCGCTGCTGCTTTGCCTGCTCTGCTGCTGCTGCTTTGCCTGCTCCGCTGCTGCTTTGTCTGCTCCGCTGCTGCTGCGTTGCCTGCTCCACTGCTGCTACTTTGCCTGCTCCGCTCCTGCTTTGTCTGCTCTGCTGCTGCTACTTTGCCTGCTCTGCTGCTGCTACTTTGCCTGCTCCGCTGCTGCTGCTCTGCCTGCTCCGCTGCTGCTGCATTGCCTGCTCCACTGCTGCTTTGTCTGCTCCGCTGCTGATGCATTGCCTGCTCTGCTGCTGCTGCTTTGCCTGCTCTGCTGCTGCTGCGTTGCCTGCTCCACTGCTGCGTTGCCTGCTCCACTGCTGCGTTGCCTGCTCCACTGCTGCTTTGCCTGCTCCACTGCTGCTGCTTTGCCTGCTCCACTGCTGCTTTGTCTGCTCTGCTAAGAACATAAGAACATAAGAACATAAGAAATTTACAAACGAGAGGAGGCCATTCGGCCCATCAAGCTCGTTTGGGGAGAACTTAACTAATAGTTCAGAGTTGTTAAAATCTTATCTAGCTTTGATTTAAAGGAACCCAGGGTTTTAGCTTCCACTACACTAGCAGGAAGACTATTCCATACGCTAACTACACGCTGTGTAAAGAAGTGCTTCCTCAAATTTGTTTTAAAAGGTTCTCCCGCTAATTTCCACTTATGGCCACGAATTCTAGTATTTAGACTAATATTGAAATAGTAATTTGGCTGAACAGCATCCAGACCCGTTAGAATCTTATAGACCTGAATCATATCCCCCCTTAGTCTCCTTTGTTCAAGGCTAAACAGATTCAGTTCCGCTAACCTCTCCTCATAAGACATTCCTCTAAGACCAGGAATCATTCTCGTAGCTCTTCGTTGCACCTTTTCTAAAGCAGCAATGTCCTTCTTGAGGTATGGTGACCAAACCTGCACACAGTATGCTGCGTTGCCTGCTCCACTGCTGCTTTGCCTGCTCCACTGCTGCTTTGCCTGCTCCGCTGCTGCTGCGTTGCCTCATTTGCTGTGAGCAAGTGGATTATGTTGACTTGACTGTATTAGTCCTTTGTAGTTGTTATTTTAGTTGTGAATTTACCGAGTGGGGTTTACTTTTGCAGTTTTATTTTGTATCGTTATCTGTTATCTGTTGCTGGGTCTCCTTTCTTCCTTTGGTTAGACCGCTGGTACAGTAGGTCGTCTCTTTTTTCTCTCTAGCTGCTGATCACCAGTGGTTAGGGGTAACCTGCCGTAAGGTGTTTTGTGTGGGTAGCCCTACCACTGGTGTACCTCGCTCTTGTTTCTTAGAACGGAGAACCCGGGGTGCTGGTCCCTCAGGTGGTAATGTTTCCTTTGCTGTGTGCAGTCTTCATTAGTACAGCACAGGTTTGGCTTTGCTGTGGTTCTAGCTGTGTAGCGTCTTTTGTGAGGGGATGCCTACATTTTTCTGGCTGGCCCACCTTTCCATCACTGAGCCCCAGCTCTAAATATTTATTTTTTGGGGAGGGATTGTGTATTTTGTTTATTATTTTGTTAATAAAAGATTAAATGGATGGAACCACATTTTTTGCTGCTTGGTATAATGAACCTGAATGCCTTTTGGGGTTATTTGGCACTGGTTTGGTAAATACTTCCTTGGGTGAAATACCTAGGGTGGTGTAGTCTGATTCCATAAGGGACGGTGCCCTTTAACGTTGTGCCACACAAGCAACCAGTGGTCTCCTGCATAAACCTCAGCTTTTTCATGTGTGGTGTATGACAGTGGATTTCAAATAGTTATGTTTAAAAGTATTATTCTAACATTTCCCTTATTCATGAATGATAAGCTATTTATTGAACTTCTGTACTCGTCTATTTTTAATGATTAAAGCCATGCATTTATAAAAGCATTTGAAGATGAGCTTTCAGCGAATAAATGTACAATGTAAACTGACCTGCAAATCTTAATCTCCATAATATGACTGGCGCCATTTAATATTCCACCCACTCAGCATACACTTCAAACATGCAAGTTGTCTTTGGGCAATATCATCATCACGGTAATGGTCAGCACAAACAGCATATGACAACAGCAAAGTCCAAACACAGAACCACACATTCAATATAACCATTAATAAAGAAAAGTGTATCATCAAATAAATAACAAATAAAGAAACCAAATGATCAAACTGAACATTGACCAGTGTTGTGCATGCAAAGCATGCTGGGATAGATAGATACAGTGGGGCAAAAAAGTATTTAGTCAGCCACCAATTGTGCAAGTTCTCCCACTTAAAAAGATGAGAGAGACCTGTAATTTTCATCATAGGTAAACCTCAACTATGAGAGACAAAATGAGAAAAAAAATCCAGAAAATCACATTGTCTGATTTTTAAAGAATTTATTTGTATATTATGGTGGAAAATAAGTATTTGATCACCTACAAACAAGCAAGATTTCTGGTTCTCACAGACCTGTAACTTCTTCTGTAAGAGGCTCCTCTGTCCTCCACTCGTTACCTGTACAGTATTAATGGCACCTGTTTGAACTCATTATCAGTATAAAAGACACCTGTCCACAACCTCAAACAGTCACACTCCAAACTCCACTATGGCCAAGACCAAAGAGCTGTCAAAGGACACCAGAAACAAAATTGTAGACCTGCAGCAGGCTGGGAACATCTGCAATAGCTAAGCAGCTTGGTGTGAAGAAATCAACTGTGGGAGCAATTATTAGAAAATGGAAGACATACAAGACCACTGATAATCTCCCTCGATCTGGGGCTCCACGCAAGATCTCACCCCGTGGGGTCAAAATGATCACAAGAACGGTGAGCAAAAATCCCAGAACCACACGGGGAGACCTAGTGAATGACCTGCAGAGAGCTGGGACCAAAGTAACAAAGGCTACCATCTGTAACACACTACGCCGCCAGGGACCCAAATCCTGCAGTGCCAGACGTGTCCCCCTGCTTAAGCCAGTACATGTGCAGGCCCGTCTGAAGTTTGCTAGAGAGCATTTGGATGATCCAGAAGAGGATTGGGAGAATGTCATATGGTCAGATGAAACCAAAATAGAACTTTTTGGTAAAAACTCTTCTCGTCGTGTTTGGAGGAGAAAGAATGCTGAGTTGCATCCAAAGAACACCATACCTACTGTGAAGCATGGTGGTGGAAACATCATGCTTTGGGGCTGTTTTTCTGCAAAGGGACCAGGACGACTGATCCGTGTAAAGGAATGAATGAATGGGGCCATGTATCGTCAGATTTTGAGTGAAAACCTCCTTCCATCAGCAAGGGCATTGAAGATGAAACGTGGCTGGGTCTTTCAGCATGACAATGATCCCAAACACACCACCCGGGTAACGAAGCATTTCAAGGTCCTGGAGTGGCCTAGCCAGTCTCCAGATCTCAACCCCATAGAAAATCCTTGGAGGGAGTTGAAAGTGCGTGTTGCCCAGCAACAGCCCCAAAACATCACTGCTCTAGAGGAGATCTGCATGGAGGAATGGGCCAAAATACCAGCAACAGTGTGTGAAAACTTTGTGATGACTTACAGAAAACGTTTGACTTCTGTCATTGCCAACAAAGGGTATATAACAAAGTATTGAGATGAACTTTTGTTATTGACCAAATACTTATTTTCCACCATAATTTGCAAATAAATTCTTTAAAAATCAGACAATGTGATTTTCTGGATTTTTTTCCTCATTTTGTCTCTCATAGTTGAGGTATACCTATGATGAAAATTACAGGCCTCTCTCATCTTTTTAAGTGGGAGAACTTGCACAATTGGTGGCTAACTAAATACTTTTTTGCCCCACTGTATACCAGAAGTACACCTAGGAAAATGTGTTTACATGCTAAATATTTATTACAACTCTCCATTAGCTAATGCAAAACAAGTCCTGATGATAGTGAGGAACCTCCTGTTCTGCAGAATTAAACCAGTTTAAAAATAATGACAAGGAAAATGAAAGAACAGCGAAACAAACAGTCCAGTATTAATTTAACAAACTACATATGAGAAAATAATCAACAATTAAAATATGTTTACAAACACTTGACTGTGCACACATAAATTTAGCAACTTTACAGTATATATGAGTATTAAACTCAAGTCTCTTATGTATTTATAGATATTCAGATTAAATCATTCAGTGTTTCACTTTGTTGTGGGTATACCCAATGCTTAATTAAGACTGAAGGACTGAAGCACGGGGTGGATTTCCTGAATAAGCCACCTTGTACATCAGTTTAATGGCTATTATATGTACTGTATTTATGAATGATCACAGTCTTAAAGATACACTATTTTAATTTGTCGTTGTGTTGTTTAGACATTTTAAAGGCATGCAAAGTAAACCAAAAAATGAGAACAAAAGGTTATTTTTATTTGATATGAGTACTGTACTTATTGTAGGGTTAAATGATACTTGAATTTTTTTAAACATAAATTAAACTTAAAAATATATCAAAAGAGTTTATCACTACAAGTAATGTTCTTGCTTATTCATTCAAAATGTCCCTGTGAAAATGCATTAACATATCAAGTTAGTCACAGATCGCTTCTTACATGGGTCTTACCACCAACAGTCTAGCTAGAAAGTAATATTTTGGCAGCAATAGGGTGAGCAAAATGATTTAAAATACAATAACAGGACAGAATTCAAGGCATTGTGTAGGAATATCTAGTCCTCTGGAGACAATAATGACTGTTAGGAGCTATTAATGAAAATTAACATTAAAGCTGATGATTTTAAGTGCAAAACTTATCGTTCACAAACCTTTCATTTTTTTCAATCTATTACTAAAGTTTGGGACTTTAAAAAAAAAAAGGTTAATGATAAAGGAGGTGTACAGTAACTGCTCTCTGGCCAGGTGTGACTTGGACATTAGGAGGTGGATCTGTGCTCTGGTCTGGTGTGACTTGGACATTAGGAGGTGGATCTGGGCTCTGACCAGGTGTAACTTGGACATTAGGAGGTGAATCTGGGCTCTGGCCTGGTGTGACTTGGACATTAGGAGGTGGATGTGTGCTCTGGCCTGGTGTGACTTGGACATTAGGAGGTGGAGCTGTGCTCTGGCCAGGTGTGACTTGGACATTAGGAGGTGGATCTGGGCTCTGACCAGGTGTGATTTGGACATTAGGAGGTGGATCTGTGCTCCGGCCAGGTGTGACTTGGACATTAGGAGGTGGATCTGGGCTCCGGCCAGGTGTCACTTGGACATTAGGAGGTGGATCTGGGCTCCGGCCAGGTGTGACTTGGACATTAGGAGGTGGATCTGTGCTCCGGCCAGGTGTGACTTGGACATTAGGAGGTGGATCTGGGCTCTGGCCAGGTGTGACTTGGACATTAGGAGGTGGATCTGGGCTCTGGTCTGGTATGACTAGGACATTAGGAGGTGGATCTGGGCTCTGGCCAGGTGTGACTTGGACATAAGGAGGTGGATCTGGGCTCCGGCCAGGTGTGACTTGGACATTAGGAGGTGGATCTGTGCTCCGGCCAGGTGTGACTTGGACATTAGGAGGTGGATCTGGGCTCTGTCCAGGTGTGACTTGGACATTAGGAGGTGGATCTGTGCTCTGGCCAGGTGTGACTTGGACATAAGGAGGTGGATCTGGGCTCTGGCCAGGTGTGACTTGGACATAAGGAGGTGGATCTGGGCTCCGGCCAGGTGTGACTTGGACATTAGGAGGTGGAGCTGTGCTCTGGCCTGGTATGACTTGGACATTAGGAGGTGAATCTGGGCTCTGGCCAGGTGTGACTTGGACATTAGGAGGTGGATCTGTGCTCTGGCCAGGTGTGACTTGGACATTAGGAGGTGGATCTGTGCTCTGGCCAGGTGTGACTTGGACATTAGGAGGTGAATCTGGGCTCTGGCCTGGTGTGACTTGGACATTAGGAGGTGGAGCTGTGCTCTGGCCAGGTGTGACTTGGACATTAGGAGGTGGATCTGGGCTCTGGCCAGGTGTGACTTGGACATTAGGAGGTGGATCTGGGCTCTGGCCAGGTGTGACTTGGACATTAGGAGGTGGATCTGGGCTCTGGCCTGGTGTGACTTGGACATTAGGAGGTGAATCTGGGCTCTGGCCTGGTGTGACTTGGACATTAGGAGGTGGATGTGTGCTCTGGCCTGGTGTGACTTGGACATTAGGAGCTGGAGCTGTGCTCTGGCCAGGTGTGACTTGGACATTAGGAGGTGGAGCTGTGCCCCGGCCAGGTATGACTTGGATATAAGGAGGTGGATCTGTGCTCTGGTCTGGTGTGACTTGGACAATAGGAGGTGGAGCTGTGCCCCGGCCAGGTATGACTTGGATATAAGGAGGTGGATCTGCACTCTGGTCAGGTGTGATATGGACACGCCTGTGATTTAGACAGTCCTGGCTCATCTATATTTAAACTCTGGGTATGCTATTGGTAGGCCTCACCCAGTATCCAAAGATCTTTGTGTTGTGAACTATTGCAGGATTTTGTACAATTTAAAAATATATTGGCTTCTGGAACTATATCAATCAGCCATAATATTAGAACCACTGACAGGTGAAGTGAATAACATTGATTATCTCGTTACAATGGCACCTGTCAAGGGTGCGATTATATATTAGGCAAGTGAACAGTCAGTTCTTGAAGTTGACGTGTTGGAAGCAGAAGAAATGCGCAGGCGTAAGAATCTGAGTGAGTTTGACAAGGGCCAAATTGTGATGGCTAGACGACTGGTCAGAGAATCTCTAAAATGGCAGGTGTAGTGGGGTGTTTCTGGAAGGCAGTGGTTAGTATCCACTAAAGGTGGTCCAGGGAAGGCAGGCTGGTGACCCAGCAATGATGCACATGGGGAGTGATGGGCAGCCTGTCTGCTCCAGTCCCACAGGAGAGCTACTGTAGCACAAATTGCAGAGAAAGTTAATGCTGCCCATGATAGAAATGTGTCAGAACACACAGCGTATTGCAGGTTGCTGCATATGGGGCTGTGTAGCCACAGACCGGTCAGAGTGCCCATGCTGACCCCTTCCACCGCTAAAAGCATCTACAGTGCACATTTGACCTTCTGAGTTGGACTAAGGAACAATGGAACAAGGTGACCTGGTCTGATGAGTTACGTTTTCTGTTCCATCATGTGAATGGGTGTGTGTATATCTTTTACCTGGGGAAGAGATGGTACAATGATGCACTATAGGAAGAAGGCAAGCTGGCGGAGGCAGTGTGATGCTCTGGGCAATATTCTGCTGGGAAACATTGGATCCTGGAATTCATGTGGATGTTACTTTGATGCATACCACCTACCTAACCATTGTTGCAGATCAAGCACACGCCTTCATGGCAACGGTATTCCCTGATGGCAATGGCCTCTTTCAGCAGGGTAATGTACCACGCCACACAGCAAAAATTGTTCAGGAATGCTTTGAGGAACATGAAAAAGAGTTCAAGGTGTTGACATGGCTTCCAAATTCATCAGGTCTCAATCTGATTGCAGCATCTGTGGGATGTGCTGGACAAACAAGTCTGATCCATGAAGGTCTCACCTTGCAACTTATAGGACTTAAAGGATCTGCTGATAATGTTTTGGGGCCAAATACCACAGGACACCTTCAGATGTCTTGTGGACTCCATGCCCTGATGGATCAGAGCTTTTTTGGTGGAACAAGGGGGACCTACACAATACTTAGCAGATGGTTTAATGTTATGGTTGATCGGTGTATATCACATATTCAGCCAGAGAATAATTTGCATAATTTCAGAGCTCAGGTGTACAACATTTACTCTTTAGATTTGGTGGAATAAAACTTTAAAGGAAGTTTATTAAATTAAAAAAAGAATCAATTGCAATCAAAAAGATATTGCAAAACAATAACCCCTAGCACAAAAACAATAAACAAAGAGAGAAAGTGATTGTCCAAATCCACTCGGTTTCAAAGTCCTTTCCATTCTTCCCAAAAAATAAGCTTGAGAACCAACAACAATGAAAGTGGATTTTGTTTACTAGAGTGTAAATATTATAATGTGCTATATCTTTTTAGTTCAAAAATTATTTTGCAGTTCAGTTAAAATAAAGTTCTAATTTTATTTTAAAAGATTTTTACTTAAATTGGACCCTCAATTTCTTACCATATACAATGAATGAATTTTACACACATGATTAACATACCAGGAGGGCTGCTTTCATTACAAGCCAAAAAAAGATGTGTGAGCAGAAAACTTTAGCAGAGAACATTCAGTGTGCTTGGCACAGCAGCAGATTTCCCAGAAAGATACGACGACATGTGACAAGTAGAAAATGTTGCAGACATCGTTTTTACAAAAGCTCCATGAGCGTGCAGTGCGGCCTGATTCAGCACATATTAAAGTTTTCAGCTGTATCCTACTTTATTTTTTAACTGTATGCAGTATTTTGCTTAATGTTTCAAAGTTCTGTCTTAGCCAAGCTCTCAAAATTACAGCTATTGAAATATATTGTGATTTTGATTTCATTAAACTACTTTGAATTTAGAAAATACATTCAAATATGCTATATGGTCCACGGTACTAATTTTGTTTCCCTGGGATTTTTTTGAACAGTATTGAGAAGATTGAACTGTGGCACTGAAGAGCAAGAAGAACTGGCCCTGAATTGCATGTTCCCTCAGTAGAAGTCAAAAGGGAGCATGAAAAGAAGCCCTTATTCCAGGCTTCCCCAGTTCAGATCCTGGAGGGTCAGTCTGCAATGCAGTTTGCAGGTTTCCCTGCCCAAACACCCCTTCTTCAGCTCACCAGCTAACAGCCAGGGTTGGTATGTGTGTCTGTGCAGGGAAATGTGCTGGAGCTCCAGCAGGGGAACTTCTCTGGGGTCCCTAGGCTGACATGGATAGGGGCCCCAAAGGGGGCCATCGGAGATATTTTTGGAGTCGAAAGAGAAATGAGAGGGAATGATAAACAACGGAAGATCAATAATATTCTAATCAAAGTGCAGGGAGCCAGTGGGACAACCTACCAATCAGGGCGGGGGTGGGAATGCTGTCGGGGGGAGGGGGGTATTGCAACAGAGCATCGGTCAATCAATTTTAAGAAGTTGGTCTGTTCCCTCTTTTTCTAAGGCTAGTCTTGATTTTTTTGCAATGGACAAATGAAGTGCACCAGATGCCTGCCAGCACCAATCATGGACTGTTGAGCTGTCATCCAACAGAGAGCTGATGAAAGCTCATGTCCAAACATCCCGTTATGGTGAGCAGCACTGGGCGAGGATGGTATGTCACTATTATGTGAAGGTTTGCATCAACTTCACCTTCTTAAGGAACAAGTACCTTTGAGATCTTCATAGAGCCAGCAGAGTCCTGTGCTGTGCGAAGCAGGCAGTACTAAATATCCTGCGAGTCTCCTGGGATGTGAGACGGTGAAAGGAAATCTCCGGGGGGCATCATGCAAAAAAAAGCTGTGAGCATAACAACAGCTGCAAAACATGGATGCGGGATGAGAGAGCAATGCCTACTGTGTCTGCATGCAAAGGCTTGCAGCTCTGGAAAGCTGCAAAAGAGTGAATTTAATCATCAAAAGGCCTTCCTGGCAAAACATCAGCTCTCAGCTATTGGGAAGCAGTGATTCACCCAAGCATATTTTGACTTCCCTGCAGTCTGCAGATTTACATATATACATTTAACTGTGTCTACATGGAACGGTTTGAAACGACGATCCGCATGTTTGGGTTTTCCATGGCAATGAAATACTGCAAGTGCCAATAAATATATACAATATAAATAACAATGAACCAAACATGCACTGACGCCAGCAGGGAGGCAGAGGGAATGCAAAAGGAGACAACTTGAAGTGAGACTTTCTAAAAATAAAGACATTTAGTCGAGGATATATAGATTTATTGCACTGCTCACACTGAACCCTGTTTGTGTGACTCATTTAGAGGAAACGGCTGAAATGCCTACCGGAGCCCAAGGTCACCGTGAAGGAGTTAAGAACAGCAAACAGGAGCCCTGTGTATGTTCCCCACTAAGTAATGCTGAACTGAATGTGAAAGTTTAGCTAGAGGGTGTTTAATATCATGACCATCAGTTTCACTGGGGTAAAATTAGAAGAGAGAGAAGGGCAAAAAGCAACGGAAAGGCCTTTCATCACTTGGAGACAAATATATTTATGCATACCTACATACATACATACGCACATAGGTACATACATGCATATATACATACATACATACCTACATACATACATACATACGCACATAGGTACATACATGCATATATACATACATACCTACCTACATACATACATACATACACACACACATATATATATACATACATATGCACATACACACATACGCATATATATACATACGCACATAGGTACATACATGCATTTATACATACATACCTACATACAGTACATACATACAGACATATATACAAACAGACATACATTAATTTCATAGTTACATAATTACATTGTTTACATAGTTTAATCACTATGACATAAATAAATGCATATGTACATACATACATCCATTAAATAATTACATAATTACATCTGTGATTAACGAAAAAAATGACAAATGGCAATAACAGAAGTACATATGAGTAAACAAGGGCATATGCTGCAGGAAGGCGTGTTGACAATCAATCTTGCATTGAATAATGGGGATGGTGTGTGGCTCAGGCTGAGCCTCTGAGCCTGTGGTCAGATGGGCGCCAGTTCAAATCCCATCCTTTGCAGAACAATCACATGTCTGCTGGGCCCTTCAGAAAGGCCCTTAAGCCCCTGAAATACGCTCAGTAAATGGCTGACCGTGTGCTCGTACCTCATGCTTTGCTCTCGGCTGTTTGGTGTGTGCTGCCTTTTAGAGTAAGATGGGATATGCAAAAAGAAGGATTCCAATGTGCTTCTACAACTGGCAAATATACCATCATTTCTCTTTAGGAATGCTCATTATTCCTACAGCAATGGGTTTAGGGGATGGGTTTTGATAGTGGCCAGAGAGACGTTGAGATAAAATCAAAGGTAAATTGATGCATAAACACACCGAAAACAACAACAATAATAGCAAAGGCTTAGAGGACAGCCTCAGTCCATCAGTGCTGATATAGTTTGCTTCTAATCTCTGTGTGGGTAGTTTGCATGTTTCTATGTATGGAAAACCAGAGCAGTCAGAATAAACGCAGAAGAACTTGTGGACAACTGTGCCTTGGTTCAGTCATGGGGATTTCTGAGTGGAACCCACTGAGGAGACACACTGACAATGATGGTTATTGAATTTCCATACCATAATATGCAAGAATAGGGATCCAAGCAGACCCTTCCTTCCCACAATAAGTTAAGACGTAATACAGTAACCCTTACACGTGGCATCTTTTTAAAAGTGCAAAATCCCTTAACCAGCTCAGCCAGCAACGACAATAAACTTCAACAGATGCCTTGAGTTTGTGGCTCTTCGGGATCTTCAGGCTTTGTTGCGTCTTCCGCTTGCTGTGCGTGGCTTTGTGGTTTGAGCAGCTGTCCCCATAGACACGGAGAAGTTACACCTGTCCCAGAATGCACTGCCAAGCCCCCTTGGTCCGAGACACGCTTGGCGTGAAGAAAAGGAAGTCCAAAAATACTAACTAAAATATCCCCCCTGCTGTGCAAACCAAATGCTCTTTTGGGTCGAGCCGTCCCCTTCTCATTTTTTTGTGGATCTGAGGACACCTGCTTCTCTTTATCACAAACTTTTAAAGGGTATCTGAAAAGTTTATTTTTGTCATATCTGAAAATGAATCGTCCCCAAGTTCTTCGTACGGGTTCGCTTCAGAAGCCCACTTGTGCGTGCACTGGAGAACGTCTGCTGGACGAGCTCTGAGGAAATACCTGAATTTGCTGTTAATTACTGTTCAGGCTCAAATAGCGCCAGACGCTCTCTTACCAACCACGTGGGGCAGCGGAGGCTGAGCGAGGTCACCAGACAATCCTACCCAAGTGGGAAGACAGACTGTCACTGGGAAAGTCGTCCACTGAAACAGACACTGGATAATGAAGACAATATGCTTTCCATTCACAGGAGGAAAAAGAACACCTTTTCAGTTATACAGCATATTACCTGATTTTTGGTTGAACAAGTACAGTGGTAAAATATGTTATGGACTATGTTTCAGTGTTTAATAAAAGCTTTCAGTAATACACCATGACCTACATATTTCACTCCAAAAAAAATGTGTGTTGTACAGGCATAACACTGTTTTGTATCTTATTAGTTTATGTTATCAAAGAATAATCCAAGAATGTGTGAAATGTATCCCTATGTAGGTCAGAAAATATGACTGGAGCAGGGAAGGTACCGGGAATTTTTAATCAGCTGGACAATGATCCAGGCTTTCATCACTTCATCTCTTTGAGTTATGCCTTCATATCCGTGCTGTGCACACATGAATGAGATAACGTGCAAGGCATCAGAAGCAGTTCAAAGTCTGGGTGAACGAGTATCTTAAAAAGGAATAAATATACTGGGACTTAAAGTTGATGCAGAGCACCCTTCAAATCTTTAACATTTTTAACCAAAGGCTGTGCCCTCACCTGAAAGACCCAGGTTCTGAGGGAGCGGTGAGAGGGATCATAGCCGCCAGCGCTGTGCTGAAGTGATGGATTTCCTTGAGCTAAATAACCTTTGTTCGGCAGACCTTCATTTTTCATATTCACAGTTACTGTAGTAAGCAGAAATATCCCCAAAAGAGATGGAAAAACATTCATCACTAGGGAAAAAAGCTGCATATTCATGATAGGAGCTTAGAGATAGGAACTGTGTGGTGGGCTCTGCATTGCAATGAGGGTTCATGTATGAGTCTCTTAAAACCCGAGGATGACTGCAATGTGAGCTATTTTAAAGTCCATGGGATATCACACCATTCGGAGCACAAGAGTGATTGTGTTCCTGCCTGCAAACATCCCAACATGAAGCCCTGTGCCTCTTCTTTTCTTATCTAAGGACAACAGGTGAAAAGCAGATTCACGTTATGCTTATGAAGAATATGCATGATAAATAACAAGTACTTGGTAGCAAGCAGAATCATGTTGTGTTAACTAATGCACTGTAAAAGCTGGGTACTGTTTGAATACTGCTTACATCATCATGTCTGCTTTCATGTACTGCTGAACACTGAGAGAAAGGTGTAATCTGAACACAGTCAGTCAGCAATCATCCTTTTTTAATCACTGCACCTGACTCTCTAACATGATTTAGTTACCTGCCTGGCATCTCCACTGGGGTTCTTATGCTACTTGTTTATTTCCCGAGCAGAAATAATATATATTTTTTAATCCCATTTGAATAACTTTGAATATTAAAAAAAGATCTCAAACACAATTTTTAAAACAGCAGCAATGAATAATATTATGAACCGCAGTCGTGAGGAGAAATTTGTGAGAAGAAGCACTGTCTGAATATTCATGAAAAGAGTGGGAGTTGTTACTGTAGAACATGCTCAGCAAACGATGCTACAACCATGCAATGATCATGCTTTTAACTAATAGATTTACAATAGAATAATAAACAGTTTTATTAACAAAATCATAATATTTTGTCGCTGATATATGGCACTGAGCTTAACTAGGTATACAGCATTAGGTTTAATTTGCATTTAGCTAATGCAGGAAATATGTTTGTATCTGTTGGAAACAGAGGTGTAATTATTAATGGAGAATATTATATTATGGAATATGACATTTATTGCACTTGGTTCCAAGCCTCTTTCCAAGGAAGCTGAAAGGGAATTGTATGATCAGACAGCTTCACAATAGGTTAACGTTTGGCATTATAATGCACCGCCTTGAACATTACAGTATGTCAGTAGGATCTTCCATTTAGTAGTAACTATAAATAGTATTCCAGGAAGGAAATGTTGCCCCATAAACAATATTTGGCACAAGAGGCTTAAATATAAGAACTGTAGAGCGGGACAAACAAACACACACATGCACTTTTGTCCTAACCGTGCATATATTTAGAAATGTGAACATTACCTACTATTCACATTTTCCGTAGTGCACCAGCGTGTGTTTGCTGTTGTGCAGCTGTATGCAGGGCCGATCGCGCTGTGGGACTCGCACTACGGGAGGCCGACCGCAGGAAAGGGAGCTAACTGAACCCCCAGTGTACACAAAGGAGCCCAGCGTGATTAGCTGAAGCACGTCCTTCCGGCCCACGCCTCTTTAAATCCACCGCGCGTGATGCATTTAGCTTTATAAAGCGGAGTAAAGAAGAAAATAGGCGGAGCGTAAGATAAATGCTTCCATAAATCTGTTCTTTGCTTCATGTCTTCATTACATTTGGACCAAACGGAGAGAAATGGCCAGAGCGAGGGAGGGAAGTGACCCCTATATCAGCCAACAATGGGGGTCATTTATCATCATGGTTTTACCCTTTTATATTAGAATCCCACAGCCAGAGGGGCTCTTAGCATTACAGCGCGTTCCGACCTCAGTGACATCAGTGGCCATATATATTCTAGCCCACTCCACTCAGTATTAAGGTCAGGCCCGTCGTATCCAGCACCTTTGCAGGCACATTTCTGGCTGTCCCTGGCTTCTTCTGGCCTCTCCAGACGGCAGGCAATGCCATCCTGATAGCCACACAAGCGCTGAGACGTGCAGTCTGTTACAGCAGCCACACAGCATGGCTGTCACTTCCCCCACCTGTCTCCTTCTCGCAGGGGACAGAGTGAGGGTGGGCGAGCCGAGGAATCTGAAAATAAACGGAATTATTGAGACTCTAAAGACTCACGACGTTCATAAATGAACCTGAAACTGATTGATGATTTGCAATAAGAGCATGACTTCCGAACCTATTGCAACACTTGTACTGTTACATCACTTCCTGTATAATTCTGTACATCAGCACGATGGAGTTTCCTTTTTACTGTCCTTACACATGCAATCAATAAAATATAAAATTTTAACACAAGAACATATTTCTGATGCAAATTTTACTGAAATTATTCTATGCGATTCTGGTGTAACTTGTAATGGGCTGATTGCTGAGCTGCATCAATGTGAACATCTCATAGTTGAATTGCATGATAAATAACCTGGACATTTTAAAGAGATTTCAGAGGCTGAAAATGAATTTCTGTCAACTAAGTTTCTTCATTTCCTTTATCCCAATCACAGAGAGACAGAGGAGTAAAACAAGAAAGCAGGAAGAACAAATTCCAAAGAGTCTTTTTCTTTCTCATTTATTCTGTGCAAATTTACTCTGCATCCACTCCTAATTTCCCAGAAAATGCCTTAACGGAAGTAAGCTTGTGTCTTATGCTTGCCGTGGATGATTCTCTACTCAGACTGAAAATACTAAGCATTATAATATCGGTTAATCTTATTTAATCTCTGGTAAATCTTCCCCTTTGCATAGTATTCATGGCATCATTCCCTAACCCTAACCTAACCTTGAACTTCTAGTTCTCATAGTGGAAACCTGCCCCAATATGTTGCGAATAGAAGGCATGGGAAACAAAAGGACGTATTTAGCTGAATATGGATGGTTACTCACTTGTGCTACTTGCCATTAATGTACTTATTCATCAGAGAAACATGAACACTGCATTCCCAATGATGAAATGCAATGTCAGGGCTGATGTGGACCTGCTGTACTTCTGCATTTTCCTCCTTCTCACCATTCAGACAGGCCCTTTGAAAAAATATTGTTGGTAACACTTTACCCCTTGGAGGCACAAATAATGTATTAACACACTAATTCATAATGTATTAATACACTAATACGTAATGTATTAATACACTAATTCATAATGTATTAACACACTAATACGTAATGTATTAATACACTAATATGTAATGTATTAACACACTCATACGTAATGTATTAATACACTAATTCATAATGTATTTATACACTCATACGTAATGTATTAATTAAACACAATCATCTAAAAGATATGTTCTACAACTTTTTATGAGTGTGAAAGGTGGAGAATGAAGAATCAGGACAGGAAGAGTATCAAGACCTTTACACTTCAGTGCTCAATGGACCAGAAATGGAACAAACTAGGGGGTCCTGGAGCAAATCAAGCCTGAACGGACCGACCCGACTGCCTCATGTTGGCTTTATCATGACCCTCTTCATTGGAAGAGACCACAATTCTTGGAAAATCTGAGAATATAAGAGGAGCAGAACGACCAGCAACAAGAAGGATGGACTGAATGATCACGCAATAATGATGCACCTGCCATTATGATGCCTGAGGACCGTCAGAGGACATTCTGGATTTGTCATCGAAGGCACAATATATTAATGATACCAATACCAGCTGTAATCATTTTTGAATCAGGCTATTGGGGATGATCAGAAATACCAATCACTGAAAGATCCCATTTAATATCCACTGAGATACAAACCCAGGGTTACTCATCAGTCACTCTACTCCATGTACAGTATGTCCCTAGCTACCCATGAAATGGAGAATAGTTATAATGGCAACGAACCATATATTCAGGGGTGCAAAATTCCTTCTTCATGCATTTTATTACAAGTCATGGAAAAGATATTCAGTTCAAATGTTAATAATTGACTGTTAATTTGGGTGTTCATTTAGCCAAATTGTGTTATGAATGTGAGGCAGTCTGTGAGGCAGTCTGTGAGGCAGTCTGTGAGCTCATACAGCTGTATGTGGGGACATTAGTCCAGAGCAGCACAGATGTGCAGCTCAGCTAGATGACGTCTGCTTCAGCTGCAGTGAACTTGTGCAAGCAGACACTGTTAGGGGCTATGAGATCACTACGGCATGGTACGAGGCGGGGGGGCAACAAAAACTATATCATGCTGTGGGCTTAGCCGTGCTGCCAGGGTTCACAGCTGGAGCTCGTCCGGGAGAAGACCATCTGCTCCCTGGATTCCACCTGCAGACTCATCTGAGGGATCCTGCCAGGCTTATATTAAGCACCCTCATGATTCATCCCCCCTTGCCCTGCGCCGTTATTGCTGTGAGAGTGAATGAGCTCAAATCTAATGGATCAAGCCCTTGATTAATCACAGATTTTTGTTCTTCTGTGCTGTGTTTTCTCACTTATGGTTCTCTTTGCTGGATGTAGTTGATATGAGACCAAAGCACAAGTGACAGCAGAAAAACCGAGCAATTTGCAAAGCATCTGACCATCACAATGATCTGAAAATGCACAGCATGCAAATACTCAGCATGGAAATATGCAGCATGCAAATACGCAGCATGCCTGCAGTGATTGCGAACTGGAGATATGAATCAATTTTTTTACTTATCTACAAACAACTGTGAACTGTAACTAAGACCATAGATCCAACATTAAAGGCCCTTTGGTAGAAATTTCCTGATTTTCACATCAAGGAATGGCGAGAGAATATAAAAAGCATTTATTAAAAATTCAGATCTGCACCCTCCGAGGCCTTGGAGGGGGGGACAGCATCAAGCCCAACTCTAAAGGGGGGCAGAATGGACCTGGCATGACCTGTGCTGTCTTAAGCTCCCCCCACACTCAGAGCCAGACCCGGACAGCATGCCTCTTACAGGCCACGCTGAGACAGAAACATCACATCTGTGTATCTGGATTAAAAACATCTTGAATTTGGTAAAATTGTTTAGGAGAACTTGATGGGAAATAGGGAGGCTTTTCTCTGGTGGGTCCAAGGATTTTCAGCATCATATGCAAGGAAACAGCTCCACGAAACACACACACACACACACACACACACACACACACACAGGTTGGTAATTATATCTTTGTGGGGACTCTCCATTTATTTCTATTGGGGAAAACTCTAATCCCAACATGATGACCTTAACCCTAAGTAACCTAACAAAATATGAGACTTTTTGCATTTTTAATTTTTAGATTGCATTCACAGAACTTTGTGGGGACCTGAAAAAAGTGGTCCCCACAACGTCAAAATAACAGGTTGTTAATTACATTGTGGGAAACGTTTGGTATATTTAATATAAACATAATCCACACAAACACACACACACACACACACACCACAAAGACAAACACCACAGCCACCAGTAGACATCCATCTGTTACACACTGACAAATTTGCAACGGCTTCTCCCAGAAACACAGCGTGCCGGGATGGAGATGAAAGATGGCTTTCCCTGAGCAGGACCAGAGCATTTAGCTGCCTATGGGGTGTCTTCCATCACGGCGTCTCCGGCAGGCCCAGAAAGAGTTCTGCTAGGGCCGGCGACGTCACCCCTGCGCCCCGGAATGCTCTGTCCTGATAAGTGGCCGTGAGGCAGCATAAAGACACGCCATAACAGCTCCAGAGCAGATGTTGCAGTGAGCACCATAGATATTTTATATGTTGTCTGTTCTTTTAATTATTTACACTCCTACAGCAATAATATTCAGTTACTTTGTTATGCATTTGCAATCCCCATTAAGTTACTACCCAAAAAAGATACACAATGACACTGATTCAAATGAGTGATGCTGATTGTTAAGAAAATGGAATAACAAGTTCTCGTGTGTGCAAAGGTGACATTTTTATTGAAATTTTCATACCGGTATATTGGTTTGAGAGCTGTTAAACTGGGGAGGCGGTCATATAACTCATTTGCTGGACCCTCCAGGAGTCGGAAAGCAATTGAAATATGTTTAAGAAAAACACAGGGATGACTTCTGGTTTATCCCTCGGATGTCATCCCCCTGAACATTATTTCCGCTCCTTCTGTTCCTCTCATCTTATTGTATAAGTCGCCTGTACATCCTTAATGATGCTCTTTAAATCTTGTGATCATCAGTAAATCACCCAATTGCCTCCTTGTTGCTTGATCCCAGAAATTCCCCACAATCCTCCCCCAGAATCCTGCACCACTTTCCCGGCTCCTTTTCCGTGTTTCTTTACTCTGCTCCGTCTAGGAGATCAAGGGACAGAATTTACATTATTCTACACTTAGCCTATTTAAGTGGGTGAAAATTTACCGAAGCAATTTAGGTTACATGCACCAATAAAGAAGTGCAGTAGCTTTGTGCTTTGTGGACTATTTTTTCAAAGATTCCAACCGCAATGGAGCCTTATCCTAGTTTCATTTTAACATTTACATAACATTTACATTGTATTTTTTTATGATAAGTGTCTGACCTGTCAATCATAGGCCACAGGGGAAATTTAGCATATAATCTTCACTCTTTGCCTCTTTGCTCCATTTATACACGAGGAAAGTAACAGATGATGTTGATTTTAAGACTATAACTCTTTTAAACTACTTTTTTCATTATTGGCTCAGGCAGGACACTATGAGTAATGTTACATAGACTGTAGATGTTCTTTTGGGAGCCCAGTGGATAAAGCCACACAGCAGAGGGCTGTGGTGTTTAATCTGAGTCACTGGAGTTATTTAGGGTGTTTGTTAATGACATCATCGTCTACAGTGGCATACCTGAGGCATACTACTGGGCATCTGAGACACGGATCACTCGTTACATTCCTTCTGCTGTCATGATACTGCGCATGAATACAAGAGATTATTCAGAATGTTATTTAGAATGCACCTGTGCATGTGCCTTCGGTTCTAATGCAGAACCAAAGCCCTGAACCACTATGGTAACATTTGTTATTATTAAACACCCATCTGATCCTGGCTACATGCTATTTGCTGCAGCAGATTTTCAAAAGAATTTTCGTAAGTCCGGTTTTTTTAACAGGTGTAGCACTTTTCTTCCAGTCACTTTTCACATAAGCATTTCTCTAGGTAGCAGAGATGGTAGTGAATACCAAGAGAGCTGTATATCACTTTTGAAATTAAATCACAGGAAGGAATACCGGGGGTTTGTCCATTTGTTTCCCACATGCATTTCATCACACTTCTGCTTCTTCATAAATACAAACCACCATAAACCGCCATGCTGCTTTCGCTCTGTTCTCATATCCATCTCATATCCATCACAGTTCTATTACACTTTCACATATCCTACCTCTGGCTGCGGTACAGCCCAGATTTCCTCTGAATTTCCCTTAGTAACATAACTTTTTTTCGGTGGAAATTTGCTGAACCAACATATATTGTTCATGAGGCATGAAATAAGCAATTCGGCTGATAGATGCCTCAGCTCCGTGTCACAGCACTACAGAGACTGAGCTACTAACAGCCTGGCCTTTGCTCGTGACATTTACAGTAGCCGTCCGGCTAAGGGCCGGCATCAGCATCGCGGGGAATCCAGAAATGTGCCAGAAGAGCCAGTCACTCCTGCAGGATATGTGATGTACGGATTGGTATAATAATGTTTGAATACGGAAATCAAGAAAAATAAAAACATATGGAAGCGTTAATCATGACAAGACATAATTTACTATTATTGTTAATTTACAGCATCTATTCTATAGCTGTGCTCCATGAGAGGTTGTTTTTCCCAAATGCTGTAACAATACCATAGCAGGAAATCAAACTTTTTTTTTTTTTTGTGGGGGGAATTTTGCCTTCAATGATGTTCAGTGATTCTTCAAACCTTTTCCTGTTTTGTGAACTATAGTTCTAGAAATAAATTTGAATCTCCAGCACTTGGAACCTCTCCCTGTCCAATCATTATCAAATCATTATCAGACTAGAATTTTATTATCGAGCCACTCATATGAATCAGTTATACATAAGAACATAAGAACCTTTTGCTAATTTTATTATAAAATGTTTCCCGGCGCGTATGTAACACGCAAAGTCATCTATCATTGTTAAAAACATATTTTGGTTATATGAATGGAGTCGACATATGTATTATCTAGATATTACAGTCCGGTGGTAGCCATCATCACAGCAGTAAGTGCTGAAAATAGCAGAGACGCAGACATGGGTAAAAGGCACACGTGGTGCACGTGAGGTGTTAAGTGGATAAGAAGCGAGGCTCTGCAGGGCTTCAGCGCTCACGTCTCACGCCTCCTGGGTCACGGGCTCCCTTCTGGACCCCTCACATGCAGAGATGCTTCTTTCCTGGGTTCACTGGAGGTTCTTGCCCTCTGGGTCACATCACTCTTCTCCTCTGTCTCTGAAAAGCTCCTTCGGTAAATTGGTAGCTTGGTTTTAGTGTTTAGACATGAATTCCATCCCCACCTTTTTCTGGGTGTTTAAGTAAATATTCAAAATATTATCTTCATGCAGAAGGCATTCAGGGTTTAGGCTACCAGCAGGTCTGCTGGTAAGATGGAGACATATCGTACTTATCTTTTTTAATTCCGAAATAAACCAGCGGTTGGATATCCTGTCTTTGAGTCTATTCTGTGAGGTTATGTTCAAAGAGTTTCAATAAATATCTACGATTTCTTTACCCGCCAGCAAAACATCAGAAAATCAAAATTGTACTTCGTTTGGTGTGGGTGTGAGGCATTCATCTGCTTGATATGTAGGGACGACGTCACATAGAAATGTGAATTATGGTAAGGTGAACATCACAGAGAGCCGAAGGTCCTTCAGCTACGAAATTTTAATTTCACAGCTAGTGTGATGTGTCAGGAACGACACCAGAGACTGATCATGTGACACTGAAAAAGAGAGTGATATGTCTGGTGCGCTCAGATCACATGACCCAGACATATCGGCAGACACCTTGGGTTTTGAACAAAATTCTATTTTAGAATTTTACATTTTAATTTAGAATTTTTGACCTGGTGATATAAATACAATTAAAGCTTCAAAGTCATTTTTGAAGAATGTATGCAAAGGGAATGTAACATTACAGTATGTGGTTGGGTATGGATAATTAATGTAGAGCACAACAAATATTTTTTCACAACACAAGTAAAACAGCCATTTATTTAAAATTCAGTCATTACAGTCAGTTTAGTTTAGGGTTATATAGCAGCCTAGACTTTGGGCTCCTGTTTCGCGTGTTTTGTTATCATTTGCTAGGTCTATGTTCCTATTTATAGCCTGGGATTTGTGATTCATTCATATTTTATTTCTCTTCTAGTTCCTTGTCCTGGTTTTGGTCTCCCCGGCTCCATTAACTATCCACACTTGAGATGCCTTCCTTGTACCTTGTACCAGAACCTTCCCTCCATCCAGGAAGCGGCCCTAATCACAAAGGTTACTGCTTCCTCTGACGTCTGCCACGATGGATGCAGCACAACAGGGACCAGAAAGGTTGTGGCTCTTCTGTTCGGCGGTCTTGCATCGGTCTTGTCTGTTTTGCAAGAATAAAATGCATTTTAACTGAGCCCTGAGTACAAGTCCTGTCCTGATATAGGTCTTCCACAAAAATTTTATTTTTTTGTTTTATAAGGATTCACGAAGTCTAGTAAAAATAATAACAGCACACAAACACACACCCAAGCCCGCACACCTCGCCTACACAGCTGAGCACGCATGTACATACGCTTACACGCACCCCTTCAAGCAAACACAATAATTTTGTGTCATGACCTGCTCGTCCGATCCTCCTGTGTGCCACGCCCCCCTCATTACCTCATGTTAATTCCCGATTGTGATCACCATGTTCATTCCCGATTGTGATCACCTAGCTATTTTTGGCTTGTCCTGTGTATTTAAGTCTGTGTCCAAGTTAGTTTCCCCAGATCTGTCATTGATGTTGGTCGCCGTCTGCCCTGTTCGTCCCTTGATTTCTCCTAATAAACCCCCGTATTCTGCATCCTTGCCTGCCTGCCTCGTCCTTCCCCACTTTATGCCTGTTCGCCTAGTACTGGTTACAACATTTTGTAAGTTTGTACACCTATGTTATTTTCTTTATTCTTAATTTTTGTTTGTATTTATCCATTTTTGCACTTCTTTCAGATGCTGTTGGTCTTTTGCTTTTTTTTTCTTTCCTGTCCTTTACAGATGCAGCAATTGGAGATTATGTGCTTTTTACTTTACTCCTATCGTTCTTGACTTATCTCTCTCACTCACTCCTTTTTCTTTTCTTTTCTTTCTTTTCCTTCCCCCTCCTAATATGTCCCTCCTCTTTGGCCAGCTCAGCCACTGCAATGTTTTACATGTGCTAAAATGAACGAAATAAATAAATAAAGATGATCAACATGAGGGGCTTATACAGAGTTTATAGAGCCCTTCATGGTAAAGCAAACATGTTTGGCACAGCAGTGCATTCACACCATGATTCTGCTTGCTAAAGATACTGGACAGGACAAAAAAAAAAAAATTATAACAGCCCTTAAAAGACATCTTGAAAAAAAATTGACCGCACTTAATCCTTAAAAGCACTAAAGTCGGCATTGTAATTCTTCTAAATGATATGAAGAGTTGCAACACAGATAAAGTGCATTGCTCCTGCGAAGGTAATTAGAGCATTTTACCAGTGTACTACTCCATTTTTTTCATTGACATCTTCGAAAGAGGTCATGCTGCATGCCTGAATGTTTCCAAGAAATTCACCCTAAACCAGAGTAATGGGATAAAAGCAGTCAAGACTCATGTCTTGCAACGTGCACAATAACGACATCAAAAAATAAGCCATTTTCTACAACACAGTAGTTTAATATCTGGGAAGAGGAATTTCTTTATATTTTCAGCCAACATACACGCCTCTCTTGCAGTGCGTTTCTCGTCTCGACACCCAAGCCTCTGTTGCTGGACTCTATAGTAGTGTGATGCAAGTTAGGTAAGTCATTTTTAAAAGTGAAGATGTAGATCAGGCTGGTGTACAGGGTAGGGATACTGCCACCTCCAAGGCTGGCTGTGGAGACGCTCTAGTTCCTTCCCACAGTATAAACACATGTAGCTGTTTGAATTAGCATGTCTGTGGCATGTCTGACTTGCACATAGTGTGTGATTGTGTTCACCCTGTAATGGACTGGCATCCCACCCAGCAGGTTCTCCTGCCTCGTGCCCCTCTGCTGCCTGCGACGGCCTCCAGGCGGCGCTGCAATGCACAGGTGCTGGGATGGATATGCAGGTGGCTTTATGTATTGGAGCATTTCGCTAAAATAATGTGGATATATAAAGATCTGGCTTTTTTTCTTAGCTGAACAGCCAGTGATCCATTAAAAAGTACTTTCTCAATTTTTCCAAAGGAAACAGAACCAGCTGTAAAGTGACAGGATCTCCTCCTGTGATGAAAAGCTCCTGCATATGATTTTAATAAATCAGTCACACATCAGTGCAGAATTATTATTATTATTATTATTATTATTATTATTATTATTGTCAGAATGCAACGGCTTGCCCTTTCTGATACCGACAAACATTTGTGATCTTGCCATATCACTCAGAATAATCAGAATACACAGTCTTTTTGTCAGGTTTGCAGTGCAATTGTTGTATTCAGTACTGGTAAAGGAATCCCCCGGAATCAGGGACATGCGCCGGGTAGCCAGACCAAGATGAATACGTTACATTTGAATAGATTCTTAAACAAACTCACTCTAATAATGCAAAGCAGGCATTTTCTGAAAGCTGAAACAATGACAAATATCAACTATTCAAGGCGCTGATATCCGGGTATAAATGGCATGCAGACTCAAATAAGCATTGCACTATTTCTTGACA
Source organism: Paramormyrops kingsleyae (assembly GCF_048594095.1). NCBI lineage: Eukaryota > Metazoa > Chordata > Actinopteri > Osteoglossiformes > Mormyridae > Paramormyrops > Paramormyrops kingsleyae. The sequence continues at coordinate 1,282,183 of NC_132798.1, read as the reverse complement.
CCAAAAGACTTTCACTTATTGTCTGAATGTTTATTAGAGGGACAGGTTCACTTCACAAATAGACACAGTAGCATTGCACACATTAGCCTTATGAACAATTTAATTACACATTAGTCTCTAATTATTAGATGACCCTAACCTTAGCAGATGATTCAGTGTGGTGAAATAAATAGGAGCAGTTCAATTAATGTTTCCAGCATTCTCTAATGCCCTGCTTCATTTATTTATGTGATAGCCCTGGTACATCATAAAAACTCTGTGACATTTCCTCCTCCAGCACACATGACCAAATATTCAGTGCTGGTCAACCTATTAGGCAACATAGCCATCCACCTAGGGGGCGCTAGCGGTGAAGTTTGCCAGGGGTGGCGAACTGCAACTGCCAACACTGACACATATACAGACCTTAATAGCCTTTCTTTTACTCTGTAACAGTATATTGCAATATATTCCCCAAAATGTAAATGTGAGTCTTGCTGACTATGACTTTACTGGCTAGTATCTTGGCTAATGGTTACTTGCCTTGTCAATTCCATCATAAAATTCAGTTAAATAATGTGAATTCTCCTGACAGCTACACTTCTTTACAAACATGTGCCAGATCGCTTCTCAAGCACAGATAAAGGCGTGATTCTTCAAACCTTTCAAACAACTTTTAAAGTTGTTGGGAGGAATGTTATTATTTTCTGTTCCATGCAACGAAAAGAGAATTCATGCAAAAAACACATAAAATATTTTACCAGTTTTACGTTAAAGCAGAATTGTACTCGGTTTGCATGCATGACCAAGGCTGATATATAGGGATGATACACAACTGCTACTGGTCACATGGTTTACTACTTATTTTTAAAGGAAACAAGAAATGTGATGGGAAGGTGTGATGTCATGCAGAGAAAGTGTGGAGAGAGAGTGAGTTCACACTCCATTTGCAGTAATGTTACTCTTAAGTCTGTTGATGCCTGATGTATTTGACACTAGCTGTCTGAAGAAGCAGCAGACATCTCTGAAGCAGCTCTCTGAAGAAGACCTGCAGGTCTAGCTCAGATGGGAGACTTCAGATGTTTAAAGGCAACTTTCAGGCATGCAATCTTAGGAAAGACTGTCATGAAGAAGGTTGCCATAGTTCTGGAAGCAGCTTGACTGGCCACAGGACACCTCATTTCCTACAGTTCCCATGTCGTGTGCGATGCGTAAATCAGTCAGCATTGAAACAAGATTATTATTAAAAGTTGTTCACAAAATGAACAGTTTAAATGGGAGAAACCTGATTGTGGCTGTCAGTACAGTACTGTATATAGCTGTACCCAGAATGCAGCTTGTGTGCAGAGTGACACAGAGTCAGGTCCTGTTGAAATATTTCATGGCTCAGATCAATAAGGACAATAAGGACATCCCAACATCCCATCAGCGATCGTGTATGGGTTACCTGGGCAACCGGTATTTAACTCCTTTAGGAAAGTGGCATAGAGAAAAGCAGATATTGATCAACATTACTTTGGCCCATTTGTCCATGATTTAAACCCAGATTAAACACATTGACAGCCAAAGATGCCCCCCCCCCGTATTTCCAAAGCAATATCATGCATACTTTAGTCAATAACACAATAGGTGACATGGAGATGGAAAAGAATTGAGTAATGCCACTTTTTAAATACTAAAATTATGAAACTATAAGTATAATTTAAAATATAAAATTGTATTATATACAAGTGTAGTATCTAAATAATTTGCATACCATTTAGAAATACTATATCTTAGAAATTATTGGCATTTACAATCTCAGAATATGACTCTTGACTCTTATATGACGGGAAAGAATACTTCCTGTACATTGTTGGGGCTTAATTGAAAGATATATGGAAATAGGAAGATAAAGCACAATGAATGTTTAGGTAAATAAACGCTGTTAATCTTGAGAGATGGCCTGGAGGTGACAGTCCAGATCCTGGTATATGACTGAGCTCAGTAAACGCTGTTAATCTTGAGAGATGGCCTGCAGGTGACAGTCCAGATCCTGGTATATGACTGAGCTCAGTAAACGCTGTTAATCTTGAGAGATGGCCTGGAGGTGACAGTCCAGATCCTGGTATATGACTGAGCTCAGTAAACGCTGTTAATCTTGAGAGATGGCCTGCAGGTGACAGTCCAGATTCTGGTATATGACTGAGCTCAGTAAACGCTGTTAATCTTGAGAGATGGCCTGGAGGTGACAGTCCAGATCCTGGTATATGACTGAGCTCAGTAAACGCTGTTAATCTTGAGAGATGGCCTGCAGGTGACAGTCCAGATCTTGGTATATGACTGAGCTCAGTAAACGCTGTTAATCTTGAGAGATGGCCTGGAGGTGACAGTCCAGATCCTGGTATATGACTGAGCTCAGTAAACGCTGTTAATCTTGAGAGATGGCCTGCAGGTGACAGTCCAGATCCTGGTATATGACTGAGCTCAGTAAACGCTGTTAATCTTGAGAGATGGTCTGGAGGTGACAGTCCAGATCCTGGTATATGACTGAGCTCAGTAAACGCTGTTAATCTTGAGAGATGGTCTGGAGGTGACAGTCCAGATCCTGGTATATGACTGAGCTCAGTAAACGCTGTTAATCTTGAGAGATGGCCTGCAGGTGACAGTCCAGATCCTGGTATATGACTGAGCTCAGTAAACGCTGTTAATCTTGAGAGATGGTCTGGAGGTGACAGTCCAGATCCTGGTATATGACTGAGCTCAGTAAACGCTGTTAATCTTGAGAGATGGTCTGGAGGTGACAGTCCAGATACTGGTATATGACTGAGCTCAGTAAACGCTGTTAATCTTGAGAGATGGCCTGCAGGTGACAGTCCAGATCCTGGTATTAGACTGAGCTCAGTAAACGCTGTTAATCTTGAGAGATGGCCTGCAGGTGACAGTCCAGATCCTGGTATATGACTGAGCTCAGTAAACGCTGTTTGGTTTCAGGAGCCTCACGATCAGAAAATGTCATTTGTAGTTATTCATGCACACACCCAGACAGGAAGGAGTAAGTACTCAGCAGGTGTAAAATGACTGGGTGAGTGAAGACTCAAAGTGGCTCAGCTACGTCACATGCCTGGAATAATAAGCTGAATGATCTTCCTGAATTGGTAACGTATCTCTCATTTTAATATAGCAATGCTATTAAATTTTAATCATACACTGCAAGACAGATAAGAGGTTCTAATAAGGGGGAAATTCTCAAATTCTTTAAGCCTTGAAACATTTGACTTTGAGCACCTTCAAACTGAAACCTTAACACATGGCAGTTGCTTATTTAAATTCATATACAGTAGGCAGATATTAGCACTTAAATTCTTGATGTGAAATGCTAATGTTAAGCCTCCGTCATGTTGCTGGTCATGAAGTCTCGCATTCTGCACATCAGAAATGCTTTGTTCATCAAACAAGTAGAAAAATAAATATAAGGCATATATGAACTGGTGAAATTCTCGATCTGCTATCAATTACTTGAACGACTCTGTATAATGTCTCAGAAATTCCACAGAACTCTATCAAAATGTTTAGCATTGGTAAGCTGATAAATAATGCAGGGAATTATATAAGCCCACAGTTTGTGTATTAGCCATACAGAGGTATCAGTGCTAAGCTACAGAGCAACACGTCATTATGTAATGCTAATCTTGGCATTTCACTTTGTTAAATCCACCCATCCATCATCTAACTGCTTATTAAATGTCTCTTCTAAATAATTTATTAATTATGACACATAAATAGTTAATCTTCATGAATAACACAACATGGTGTGTTTGGCTGTACTTGCTACAAGGCAGTTGAGGGGTGTTTCTCTCCTTGGTGTCTAGCGGAGACATGTGTCAGGGATTCACAGAACTAATCTTTGCTGCTGAAAGAGTTGCAATCTTTTCCCTCCTTTTTCTAACGGTCTTTATGTACGATAGCAAAGCAAATGTACTGTTGTAATGACAAGCCGCAGTGATACACAGCGATGCCTCATTCCCTTACAGAAGCTATCAGATATAATTCAAACTGTTACGGTAACCAAATGCACTGATAACATGTCCATTCCGTGTCCATTCCGTGTATAATCAGAATATGTGAAATTTTTGTTACAACACTGGAATTGGGATGGAAAGATTGCAGAACTTAATCTCCGTTGAGGAAGGACTCCGTAGAGTAACATGACATAAGAGATTTATTTTAGCTCTTGGAAATGCTAATGCCAAATAGTATTCTTATTAGTTACATACCACCAAAATACTAAAAAAGCAAAAACGCATTTATTCCTAGTATTTCACAGGGCCAATAAATCCCTTTGAAAGCCCTTCGTAACCAAGCATTGTTTGTTGTATTTGTTTACATTTTCAAGCATCAGCTGACACTGTCATCTTAATTACAGAATGAGCCTTTGAAATATGACTGGAAGGACTCCAACAACATTCTGTCTATAGCTCAGTTTGCATGTTTTTTCTCCCAGTTTCTCGTATAAAAGGATTATTTCTGTTGTTCCTACTGTTCAGAGTCTTCCATTGATCCCTAACAACCCTGTGGATAAAGTTCCTAATATTTACCTCAAAAATGGAAGTAAATATATTGGACATAATGGCTTCCCTGATTCTATAGAGCATTAATCCATTACAAGTTGAACTTCCCAAACAACAGTTCCTCCCTTTCCTGACTGCCTGTGCCCAAAACCTCGTCATTGTGTACACTGTAGAACTTCAGCTGTTTTGTCTCTCTGTATACTGGTGTTCCCTTTGACGCTGAATCCTGAGTTACACCAGAAGAAGTAACAAGAATGTTTGCATCAGTAAAAGGAACAGAATGACGAAAGACAGTTTTTGCTACAATCGCCTGGCAGCCAGAGACTGTCAAGATAAGCATAATTTTCGCTGGACCCCCGCCTGCACCAAGGCATATTAAAACCTTATGTCATTTAAATTAACTGTGGCTGTTATATGCACATTCTTTAATTTTCAAAGATGATTAATACAAATTACAAACAATGTGGCTCTGTGTAATTGCATAAATCTTACTGTGGTTTAGTGCCAAATTAATGAGATCGGTTTACCCCATAGTGAATATTTTCTGTGATTGATTCATCTCATTAATATGGTAAGACAAATGTTATTGTTTTGTGGGATCATTCTCACACAAATGATATTACACATTTGCTAAAAAAACCAATGCTATTCCCACATCAGTATATACAATACTTTTAAAAATAACTATATAGAGATAAATGATTTGGATACAGGTCTTTTTTTCAATGGGTAACAGCATTGATAAATAATGCGTTTGAAGACAATCAGCAAAGTCCTCAGAATGCACTCAGGGTTTTATGTTACTGCACGATAGCAGCTAACATGAGATTGCACTCAAGAAAACTCAGTTAAGGCCTCATGTATTATCTGATCAGCTTCAAGAGCAGTTATATGCATGAATGATTGTCTGTTACCTGTAATACCTGGTGGTAACTTTGTCTCTCAGACAAGATGAATGGATCAGTAAGATAGATGATCAGCAGTTACATAGTATATGTCTGTCCGTCCGTCTGTCTGTCCATCTGTCCATCCATCCATCCCTCCCTCCATCCATCTTCTAACACCTTAGAGAAGATTTCTAAGACCACTGTGCCATCTCTGCTGGACATGTACAAGGATCACTGCATCCTAAAGACTCCTGGCATGATCAGACATCCATCCAACTCCTCTCACAGCTTCTTTGCCCAGAACAGTGATGACTTAAAACAGTTTTTCTTTCCCTCCCCAGAGCTGTTTGACTGCTGCTCTAGTCCCTCCCAGCCTGGGTGACTACCTGCTACAAGGACTAACTTCCCCCCTATCTGGACTGAAATTAAAATCTATGTTATCTATTTACTGCATTCTTGTTGTTCATTCCATCCATCCCATTGCCCATTTGCACAATCTCTTCCCACAAAATCAGACGTTTAACTGTATTTCTTTTGTCTTATATCTACGCCATATGTCCTGTTTATATGTCTCTCTCACACACACACACACATATATATATATATATATATATATATTCTATTTATTACCTTTTTTTGCACAATGACCAACGAGAATGATTTTTCACACATCACATAGCTCAAGATGTATCTGACTACGTCATCTTGGGAAATTCACCCACAGAAGTATTCACTTCTGCTCAAGCCAACCCAAGAACTTTGAGATGATTGCAGCAGGAAGTTAACAGGCAAGAGAGCAGTGGTGCCACCATGCACGCTGACCGTGAGCTTCCACGCCAACGTTCAGAGCGTGATACAACACAGAAAAATAAATGGCGGTACCTAGTTTACTGCAACAACCAGCCACAGATACTGAAGGCTGCAGCAGTCGCCCCAAGCAAAGCCCACCTGCATCCACACCTAGAGACCAAAACCAAACTCCTACCAAAACACAAAACGACCAGCCACCATGGAGAGATAGACATGCACCAAAACCGGCAGCAGTAATGATGAAGAGGCAGGACCCAACAACATAACCCAATGCACAAAAAGAAGCCAACTATTCAGGTAGAATCTGGGATTTATCAAACAAAGCTTGATGAAAAAAATGTGTACAGTATGTCCCGTTAAGCTCACAGGATATTTTAGATAAAGCTGGGAACTGCAAGTAAACCACCTAAATGACCGCATGCATGCCAGCTATTCATACATTCATACATATAGAATACATCTGCACTTTGACATGAAGAACAATAAATATAAAAATATTAATCAGGATTTATTGATTTTCAATTTATTTGTGTAAGCCAAAGGCTATGCATTTGTCTTGGAGAATTGAATTTGGTATTTCAAATATTACATCTCGTCACCTCTTCCCATGAATTGAAAATATCTGTAATTGTCACTAGTTGCACTAAGTGTGAATTAGGCATCAAACATTCACATGCATGGATCCACATATATAAATAAGCAGGGGTGGCCAATCTGATTTAAAAAGCGTCAGTGTGCATGCATGCTTTTGAGATAACCATTAGGTCAGCCGTTCAAACCCAGGGATGGGAACAAGTCACTTGTTGGCGAGTCCTAGTCAAGTTTCGAGTCAAAAAATCGCAAGATCAAGTGAAGTCTCAAGTTATGTGCCCTCAAGTCTAAGTCAAGTCCAAGTCTTTCCATCACTTTGGCTGTCGAGTCACAAGTCATCAAATTTGTGACTCAAGTCCAAGTTGAATTGTGAGTCATGTAGCTTGAGTTCCTACCTATGTTCTTTTTTTACCAATAGTGATTAATACTTGCTGCAGCAAAAACTCGCCACAGTACATTGTAGTTTAAGTCCTTCATAGGCAGAGATAGGTTAAAAATAGAGTCTCCACTCTGTCATGGTTGTCCTCACACAGCTTTTACATCCATGTAAATGCAGGGAGTGATGAATCTTTCCCACAAACTATCTCAGGAGACCTTTTTTTTAGCCAAATGAAAATGTAGAGAGCAGAAAATTAATATACACTAAAATGATATGATTAATATTATGGTATCCAGAGGGGAACTGTAACCTCAAGGCTTCTCGAGTTATAGGGTCTAAGTCAGGTACAAGTTTCGAGTCATTTGCAAGTCGAAGTTGAGTCCAAGTCTTTCCATCAGTCTTGCCGAGTCATGAGAATGCCATACAGCAGAGGGACTTTTTGATCAAAGATCCACATAAGATTTTTGTTCAAAGTCAGATGTCCAGAACAATTTTCAATAACAAAACAGCATTTCATCAACTTTAATGAATTAACAATAACTTTCGATATAGACATCAATATTTAACAATAATGGAAACTTCAACATATAGACTGATTCAATGCTCACTGATTGTTTCGACTCTTGTTGGGAGGAGTGGAGATTATGATGAGTTACAGTATGTGTGTGAACTTTGGTGGCTCTACATTGAATTTTACTCCTTCAAACCACATTAAGCCTTTTTACATTAACCACATTAATGTATAATGTGCATTTTTGACTATGCCCAGATTAACTGTGGTCTGGACATTGAGAATCCCTACAATACAACATAATGGCATTCATCATAGTAACCACATTAATGTATAATGTGCATTTTTGACTATGCCCGGATTAACTGTGGTCTGGACATTGAGAATACCTACAATACAACATAATGGCATTCATCATAGTAACCACATTAATGTATAATATGCATTTTTGACTATGCCCGGATTAACTGTGGTCTGGACATTGAGAATCCCTACAATACAACATAATGGCATTCATCATAGTAACCACATTAATGTATAATATGCATTTTTGACTATGCCCAGATTAACTGTGGTCTGGACATTGAGAATCCCTACAATACAACATAATGGCATTCATCATAGTAACCACATTAATGTATAATGTGCATTTTTGACTATGCCCAGATTAACTGTGGTCTGGACATTGAGAATCCCTACAATACAACATAATGGCATTCATCATAGTAACCACATTAATGTATAATGTGCATTTTTGACTATGCCCGGATTAACTGTGGTCTGGACATTGAGAATCCCTACAATACAACATAATGGCATTCATCATAGTAACCACATTAATGTATAATGTGCATTTTTGACTATGCCCAGATTAACTGTGGTCTGGACATTGAGAATCCCTACAATACAACATAATGGCATTCATCATAGTAACCACATTAATGTATAATGTGCATTTTTGACTATGCCCGGATTAACTGTGGTCTGGACATTGAGAATCCCTACAATACAACATAATGGCATTCATCATAGTAACCACATTAATGTATAATGTGCATTTTTGACTATGCCCGGATTAACTGTGGTCTGGACATTGAGAATCCCTACAATACAACATAATGGCATTCATCATAGTAACCACATTAATGTATAATGTGCATTTTTGACTATGCCCAGATTAACTGTGGTCTGGACATTGAGAATCCCTACAATACAACATAATGGCATTCATCATAGTAACCACATTAATGTATAATGTGCATTTTTGACTATGCCCAGATTAACTGTGGTCTGGACATTGAGAATCCCTACAATACAACATAATGGCATTCATCATAGTAACCACATTAATGTATAATGTGCATTTTTGACTATGCCCGGATTATCTGTGGTCTGGACATTGAGAATCCCTACAATACAACATAATGGCATTCATCATAGTAACCACATTAATGTATAATGTGCATTTTTGACTATGCCCGGATTAACTGTGGTCTGGACATTGAGAATCCCTACAATACAACATAATGGCATTCATCATAGTAACCACATTAATGTATAATGTGCATTTTTGACTATGCCCGGATTAACTGTGGTCTGGACATTGAGAATCCCTACAATACAACATAATGGCATTCATCATAGTGACCACATTAATGTATAATGTGCATTTTTGACTATGCCCAGATTAACTGTGGTCTGGACATTGAGAATCCCTACAATACAACATAATGGCATTCATCATAGTAACCACATTAATGTATAATGTGCATTTTTGACTATGCCCAGATTAACTGTGGTCTGGACATTGAGAATCCCTACAATACAACATAATGGCATTCATCATAGTAACCACATTAATGTATAATGTGCATTTTTGACTATGTCCGGATTAACTGTGGTCTGGACATTGAGAATCCCTACAATACAACATAATGGCATTCATCATAGTAACCACATTAATGTATAATGTGCATTTTTGACTATGCCCGGATTAACTGTGGTCTGGACATTGAGAATCCCTACAATACAACATAATGGCATTCATCATAGTAACCACATTAATGTATAATGTGCATTTTTGACTATGCCCGGATTAACTGTGGTCTGGACATTGAGAATCCCTACAATACAACATAATGACATTCATCATAGTAACCACATCAATGGAAGGATTAGTAGGGAATGAGTTTTCATGGACCACAGAGATTATTTTGACTTTTTTTACCATTTGTATTTTTTGTCTTTGTACTTTGTCAGTTTTACATGAAATGTATGTTTCTGCTCTATGTCCTTTGCTGTTGTATGCACAAGAATCCCCCTGGGAACAATAAACTTCACATTTACATTTACATTTACATATTTAGCAGACATTTTTGTCCAAAGAGACATACAAGTGAGGCAATTACCACATTGCAAACATTCATGCTGTCAAGGACTCAACTAGCCATAAGTGCAGCTAGTATGAGTTTACAATGAGTGCCCAGGTACAAGTGTAAGCAGTACTGGAGAAGAAGCTACAGAACAACTGCCCAATAACTTCTAACAAAGAAAGAACCTATTAAGACTAATCAAGGATCAGAAGTGCAAGACAAGAACATTCAGGAAATGTAAAGAAGTATCAGATTAGTGGAGGAAGTTGTGGAATAGATGAGTCTTGAGTTATTTCTTGAAGGTGGAGAGGGAGTCTGATACCCAGATGTGGTTCGGTAGCTCATTCCACCACTGGGGAACCACACAAGAGAAGTGTCTGGAGTGATATTTCCCATGTGATGAATGGAGCTCCAAGCAGCATTGGTTTGCTGACCGAAGGGGGTGAGATGGGATGTAGGTCTTCAGAGGCCTATTGATGGAGATGGGTGCCTGTCCATTGCTGGAGCTGTAAGTCAACACCATGGACTTGAATTTTATGCGAGTGCCAATAGGGAGCCAGTGAAGAGAGACATAGTAGGGCATGACATGAGAACGTTTAGGCTGAATGAATATCAGATATGCTGTCACACTATTGTGCATGTTTATCTTATCTTATTTTGCCCATGATGTTGACTGGCTTATGATCCAATCTAGGCTTCTAAGAACTACACTCACATGACAATAAGGGCACTTCAAATTAAATTCAAAGTTTATTTATCAAATGCAGAACAGTACAGCATAGAACAGTATATAGAGGCAATGAAATGAGCATGAATTAAGTTGCTTTTATCAATCAAAACCCATTTCATTCAATGCATGCGGAAGTCGTCTGTGATGCCAACCTGACAAATAGCAGCTCAATGTTCAGGGTCAACTAATGGTGGGTTTGCCTCCGACAGTTAGAGTTACACCGGCCCTGTAAGCAGGAAACTGTTTCTTTCCCTCTGTCATCAGATCTGTTCTCTTCTTTTTTTATTTCAGGTATAGTGTGTTCTGTTCAGCTGATCGAATGCATTGCAGTGGCAATGTGTTGCATTTAACACACTTTTTTAGATTCTACTTTATTATGATTGCTCAAAGAACAAGTTCTCCGACAGTGAAATGCAGTTTGGTGTCTAATTTCAAAGTGCTAGAAACAGCTGCACGATATATACATCTGTGCTACATACTTGTTAGAAAATGTCCAGTACATATTTATATTTTGTTGCTTGTGAAAAATGTGCTTCGGCCCCCAAATATAACATTTTGTCCTGCCTCTACTTTGCACTGTTCCTCAAAAATTCCTCTTTTTGGTTTTTTACTTGTATTCACTGTGGTCATTTGTGGGTGGTTAGCTGGCCAGGGGCTCAGGCTGAGGCATGTATGCATATTTACAAGACACCTCAGATTTATCAAGGACAACTTGCATACATATGTGTGTATGTCAGGTTTCATGAATCTGAATTTCTTCTGTACATACACATATTTCTTTTTTTTTTTGCCAAAAGAAAAACCAAATACCCTAATTGGGAAGTGGAAAATCCTACCCTGTTAACCGACCCTTTGTCAAGGTCACTGCGGACCTGGAACCTGTTCCAGGCAGCAAAGGTCACAAACCGGGGTACACCCTGTATAGGATGCCAGCCCATCTTAGTATACAATATATTTATGCTTACATTTTGATGTTCATACACATATTTCGTATTTGCTACAATAAATAATGGGCTGCACTGTGATATATTGCTGGTCATAGAATAAGAAGAGTTTCTTTCATTCCTTTAACATAGAGACTGCTCATATAATGTGTGCTTTTTTCATTCTAGCCGCCCAATTGAATTAATAATCTTCATTCACTCCCTCTCTACTCCTGTGCTCTGTTGGCTGTCTTTTCTGTTCCCTCCAGGACTCCATCTAAAAGCATAAACAACCCTGGAGTATTAATATAATAGTTACTTTTAGAAACTGTGGTGCAGTATTTATGCATGCATTTGTGTGTAGAATGGTTTAGATTAGTCCAGAAACAGCCAAATACCCAGAATCATTTGGTTCCTAAGTGCCTAATTGTCACATTCCAGTATGTTCCAAATATGTATTTACTGTAAAGTAGCTTTTCATTGCAGTTCACGTTATCCACATTAGCTACCTAAAACAATATGTTTAGGGCAGCAGCATTGGTGTTGATATATGTAGACAAATATGACTATCTTTATTAGGAATGCCTACTTAAGTCTTCCTCCAGGGCAGATAAACTTATAGTCCTGTTTTAGCTCATCACAATGAATGAAACATTAACACATATTAGCCCATGCAATTTGAACTTGACTGTTTTTTGGGGCTGAGCGTGATGTATAATTTTAATTGGGGCTCTCACTCCAAAAAGGCCCAAATTCAAATTCTCATTAGTCTGAGTCAACCAATTATTGAAATGTACTCTTCTGTTCATGCACAAGCTTCATTACTCAGAGAGGGACATTTTTTATTTAAAAGAATATAAATCGCAATATACATTTAATTTTGAAAAATGGAGCAGTACAGTGTGCGCAGTGTGAAAAGCAAATATAAATGTAGATGTCAAAAGGCTTGTGTTCTTATGCTGATGTGTCCCAGTTTGTCTGCATCAGAATAAAAACTTGGGAAAATATTACAGTAAGCTGCACCCCCTTCGATGCCTGCCTCGGTGAAGAATGGCTTTATTTACAGCAGCAGGCCTATTTCTGCAGTGTTTCTAAGAAAAATAAGTAGGTTTTGCTCAGATTCCAAAATGTCCAAAACAAAAGAAAATGGTCCACCAGTTTATTATGCTCTCAGTAGAGCTCATCTTCTGGAAAGAAATGCTATGAATTTTTCAACAGCAGCAAACTGGCTTGATCCAACAATTCATGTTAATTTATGTCTGTCTTACACAGAAAATCCCAAGATTTACTTTGCTGAATTACTGATGGGTGTGAGAAAGAAGAAGGCCTTGCCCCTTGCCACACGGGGTCCCTCTCCTAAGGAACGACATCATCGAGACATTATCATCTCTTGAAAACCTCTTATGCAATTTTGCAGAATTTCGAGCTCGTACTATAAGGAAGTGCTGTAACACTGGTAAAATCCACTTTTATATATGATTATATACAGTCAAAATTGCTCTTAATTAACTTTTAAGAGCAAGCCATGTCTCTGGACAGCATCTACAATGAAGTCATTTGCAATGAGGTACTTAGGAGAATAATCAAAGAAGATTGTGGGGGAGGCTTACAATCAATAAACTAAGTTATAAAGGGGATGCAGCCCAACTACATGAAATCAAAGAACACAGACAGCAGGTCTGCTATTCACGTCTGAGGCTATTCACCTCTTCAGTCAACTTCATCAGTTTATTCAAGTGTGAGTCCAGCTACCTTGGAAGGCTTCTTTTCACACATCTCATCTGGCTCTTCTTTGTGACAGACACACACATAGAGGTAAGCTTGTGACGCTGGGGCTCAGAGTGCAGAGTCAGGCAGTTATCCGGGGCCCCCGCAGCATTCAGGGCTTAAGGGCCTTGCTCCTGATCATTGAGCCGGGAGGTTAAGTGCATGTGACTCATCTTAGTGGGAGACGGCGTATATGTCAATTAAAAAAAACAGCAACTATTAATTACCTATTTGATGCACACCTGGAGATAATTTTTTCTATACATTGTTTTACAAGTATAAGAAGTAATTTATTAGAATAAAATACCTGTGACCCTGACCAGGTTAAGTGGTCAGTAGATGGATGGATGGATAATAAATTACATAATTATATACCTTTCATGAAAACCCTTTCCATATTTTTTCTGCTAATTTTGTACGGAGAATTACATAAATATAGCAGCCTATCCAACAGCCTATAAAAACACAGATGTATATGTATAAATCCATATGCTATCTTTATCATATATAACACTGAATGCCTAACATGCAGAATTAAAATGTATAAGATGTAAAAGTTTTAAAAATAATATCAGTGTCAGATAATTCAATAAATCATGTTTGCAGCTGCAGGAAGGGGACAGGAAATTCCTGAGCATCTATCTCTGTATGGTTTTCATCTTTAAGGACCCTGGAGATGCTGCTCCCTCATTCGCTATCCATCGTGTAAGATGCCGCATGGAGTCAGCAAGGTCAGGAAATGGTAATTATTCCTGTCATTCAGTGAAATTGAGTTACAAGAGGCTGTGTTGGGGATAGTGCTTGGTGTTGCCAAAGCAGGAAAACTCCCCCACCTCAGTTTGCCCCACACTCCTCTCTGCTATCTCTCACTGATTAGCTCATACACAAGGGCTCGGCATAGATTAACGACTGGAAACCACTCAATGTCCATCAATCATTCTCTTTTTCCAGGTTTTAATTTCTGCCTTACAGTATGTTCACAACAGTGACTGATTTACATGATGTTTACTTAGAAATGGGGGGGGGGGTATGATGGTTAGCACTGTCACCCCTAGCACTGGGAGTCTACCCTGGCTGTATGTGTGTGCAGTTTTCATGTTTGCATGAGTTTGCGTGTTCTATACATGTCGTTGAGGGGATGGATGGATGGATGGATGGATGGATGGATGCTTCCTTTGCCTTCCCAAGCCTCATTTCAGCCCCTAAACCCTGTGCTGTTCACTGTCATAAAGAAGCCGCTTTTTACACTCAGATCCGTCATGTGTAAATAAAGACCAGCACCCAATGGCTGTCGATGCCATGGACAGAGACCTTGCTTGGCCAGAGCTCTGTGGACACATGCAGTTCGACCATATTGACGTTCTGTTAGGCACAGTGCGGGAAAATTTGCAGTGGCAAAAGTTTTTTGGTTCTCCAGAAAAAAATATGAATAAAACATGCTCTCAGGGGCTTTATGAAAAGAACGTTTTTATTATGCATTTGAATTATATGAACACTGAAATATTTCAACCGAAACATGACAATGCGTTAACAGTATCAATATTTTCATCTATAAAAATTCAAACTCCGTATATTCCTGTTCAAAGAAAATAACATTACTTGAATTCAGTCACTACTTACATTGCACTATAATATGTAGTGCACATATAATCCATATAAGATGTAATGGAAACGGCAGGCAGTCAGTTTTCTTGGTGTCTGAGGCCCAAGGGGTGAAAATATGAAGAAAATGGCCGGCCCACTCAGAATGTGACCGGCCTTTATATCTGGCCAGACGAGGACCTGCTGTGCTGACCATTAGCTTCAGACCCCTCTCAGTGGGGTCTTCCTGCTGCCATGCCCCCACTACCGAGATGGATGCCGCTTGAGTGCTGTAGCCATTTTCATTCAATAAAGTGAACCTATTGTTTTAATTACATCATCGTTTCATTCTCATTATTAAATTAGGCATTATTAGCAGTTTTTGAAAGGGTGTTTCTGTCTTACTGTTATTTTGTAAAAATGTTCATTATATTGATCTTGTTGAGAAAGACAGCAGAAGCAAGAGAATAATAGATTTATAGATTTAACTAAATTTGTAAGAGACTTTGTGTGTATATGCATCTGTGTGTGTGTGTGTGTGTATGCATAGGTATGTGTGGATTAGGGTTATATTACATTGTGGGGACCAAGTAGACTATGATAGTCTGGTATCCCCGGCAGTACTACAGAATTGTACCCTGTGCATAACTGTGCCCAACAAAGTACCATCAAAAATGTAGAAGAAAAAAAATGAAACTGAGAATTCAAGCCTGGCCGTCTTCCCTGTGTACCACAACAGGAAAGCAACACACGCCCATCAAAATGGAAATGTTCCATTTTAAAAAGGCATTTTCTTGTTTTTCTCTTTTTTGTGTCAAAGTGTCAAGGCTCAATGTTATTGTAAAATCAAATCATGCATAGCACATATTCATTTACATTCTCATGAACTACGAACATGTTAACTTCCCTAAATCTTAATTTTCATTGGCTGTACTAAAGGATGTCCAATCACAACTTTTTTTTAGAGAAAATTCTATACTTGTTTCAATACAGTACAGAGGCCAATATAACCCTGCAAAATATGACTTGAACTTGTATGTTAGGATCAGGGTGTTCCCTTGGGAATTCTCAAATACATTCCCATCATCACACCCTGCAGGTGCTGGTTACCATAGAAACTGCAGCTCATTTAAATCATTCTCAGATGCTCCCTCTACTGGTCACATTGAAATGCCTCCAAAAATCTGCCACTTGATGTTTGATTCTATCAATCTAGTGGACTAAAAAAAAATAATAATTCATTTACACTGAGTGATAAATATAGTTTCTGACCAACAACACCTAAAACCCTTCTCACATCCATCGTAAATAGAATCAGCTAAATGCTACATTGAAATTCTTTGAAGCTAGCATAATGCATGCAATATACCTAATACCAGAAAAATCCTTCTCAGGCCAAACATGAGTTTTTGTATTTGGATTGTTGCATCAGCTCTTACATAGTTGTTATTTTTTCTTCCACTTACTTTTAATTGGAAATTTGTGTAAAGCTAGTAAACCTGCGAGATATCTCGATGACCTACGAGAAAGAAAAAAAGAATCTTTTCTCAGAAAGTAGGTCATTATCTGTGCTCAATGTAAATTCAGTTCTATTCTAAGCTGTGAGCTGGATGCATTAAAAACACTCGTTATGCTTGATGATGCTAGGAAATAACAAAGAGAAGAGAAACGCGGGAAAAAGAGAGTGACAAAGAGGAGCATGAAATAGCAGAGAGAAGACAAAGAAAAATATAGAGGAAGGAACAGGTTGCTGGGAGTCCCCAATACTCTGGACTTTCTTCTAAAGAAAATGTAACGCTTTTTTGTATTTTTTTTTTTTTTATTTCCCAATATATTATTCCCCCATTTGGAGTTTTGAGGATTCATACTTTTCTATGTTCTGCATGGGCATTTTGTAATTGTAGGGATATGAATTTTTATCAAACTGATTGTATAAGTGAAATATGGCTTTTAAAACTTGTCAGCCGGATATTCTTCAGGACTCTGAGTAAATACTTCCTTAGCTGACATGGATAATAAAGCATAACTGGTTAAGGTGGTTGGGCTTTGACAATTACTGCCTGGTATCCAGTTGCTGCAGGTAAGGAGCTGGGATAAAGTTGGACACTTTACAGCAGCCTAGCTAAGGTGCCGGATTATCTCCCCGGACACTGCTGAGCGCGTGATTCCTCAGCACTGTCTGTGGTCCGTAAGCTCAGAACCTGATGTCCCAGAAGAAGGGGGCCAAAGAGATTGAGAGAACAAACATCATTCTGCACTAAATAAGCGGAGATAGCCCAGTGCAAAAATGCATATATGTAAAACAAAACAAAACGAAAAAAAACTGCAATACACAATTTGACTTTTTCTTTCTGAGGTTGTTTTGACTTAATAACACCTTATTCAGTACTGCCTACTGTTCTCTGCTGGAGCTTGACTGTGAGTTATGTCTGCGTGTGGCTGGTTAGACGAGATGTCCCAGGTGAATATAGGAGCTATGCAATGTGAAATTATACTTGCATCACATTGTTCACATCACCTTTTAACTGCTTGGGTAAACTAATGGCTGGCCTGTAAATGTGCGGCCTGGCAGGCCGCCCTGTCTGGGAATCCCTAGGGAATCCCATCACCTTGTGTTAGCGTTGCTGTTTCATTATAATCATGGGAAATGCAATCGCCAAAAAGCATGCCAGAGAACCCTTATAACACATTCAAGTGATCAGCGAATCTTTCCAGAGGATTATGGGATTGACTTTAAATTGGGCAAACAACTGTTTACTTGCATAATAAAGTTCTGTGAAGACACAAACATGCGGCTTATTGATAATTAAACTAAAAATACTTTTGAAAATGCTCTCTTGCATCATAATAATATAGTCAGGGGTGGACTAACTTCTCTGGGTAACCCTCCCCAACCCCTGAGGGGGCCATTTCTGCAAATTTTTAGAGCCGAAAGAGAAAAACGAAAGGGAATATAAAATAACATACTAATTATAGTGTGGGGTGCCAGCGATGAAATTTACAGATCAGCATGGGGGTGGGAATGCTGTCAGTAAAACTCACCTATTGGGGGTTAGGGGGGTATCGTGCCTGTGGATCGATTGGCAACATTTAATACATATTATTATTGATTATAATATTTTACCCAAAATTGTTATTTAAATTGTTTGGAGTTGACATTTGATTTATGGGTTTTCTTAAAAAAAAGCAAACAAACAATCAAACAAAACATACTATATCAGCAGGGCCCCCCCTTAGAGTACAGTGGTGAGTTGTCCTGTGATGAGTTGCCCTGTGATGAGTCGCCCTGTGATGAGTGTGCCCTGTGATGAGTGTGCCCTGTGATGAGTTGCCCTGTGATGAGTTGCCCTGCGATGAGTCGCCCTGTGATGAGTGTGCCCTGCGATGAGTCGCCCTGTGATGAGTCGCCCTGTGATGAGTTGCCCTGTGATGAGTGTGCCCTATGATGAGTTGCCCTGCGATGAGTCGCCCTGTGATGAGTCGCCCTGTGATGAGTTGCCCTGTGATGAGTGTGCCCTATGATGAGTTGCCCTGTGATGAGTCGCCCTGTGATGAGTCGCCCTGTGATGAGTTGCCCTGCGATGAGTCGCCCTGTGATGAGTGTGCCCTGTGATGAGTTGCCATGTGATGAGTTGCCCTGTGATGAGTGTGCCCTGTGATGAGTTGCCCTGTGATGAGTGTGCCCTGTGATGAGTTGCCCTGTGATGAGTGTGCCCTGTGATGAGTTGCCCTGTGATGAGTGTGCCCTGTGATGAGTTGCCCTGTGATGATTTGCCCTGTGATGAGTGTGCCCTGCGATGAGTCGCCCTGTGATGAGTGTGCCCTGTGATGAGTTGCCCTGTGATGAGTCGCCCTGTGATGAGTCGCCCTGTTATGAGTTGCCCTGTGATGAGTCGCCCTGTGATGAGTCACCCTGTGATGAGGCGCCCTGTTATGAGTTGCCCTGTGATGAGTCGCCCTGTGATGAGTCACCCTGTGATGAGTGTTCCCTGTGATGAGTTGCCCTGTGATGAGTGTGCCCTGTGATGAGTTGCTCTGTGATGAGTTGCCCTGTGATGAATTGCCTTGTGCCTGTCGGCTCGCTGGGATCCCTGTACCCAAGACAACGGAGAATATGAATGAATGACAATGAGAACCAAAACATGAATTAAGGGATGGGAAGTGAATGAAGGCAAGCTGCATCATATGTACAGTATACTGATAATGCAGACGGCAAAGGTGACTTTCAACATTGGTAGGGACCAAATCAGCTCTGACCCTGAGCCCTGCCCACATAAACACACAAACTACTCCCACAATATTGGTAGGGAGGTGTTCCTACCATCTACACCCAAATCTACGCCCATGCACAGTTGTCAGTTTTCAGCTTTGGTTTCATTCCACCAGGGAGTTGCATTGACTGAACTATCAATAAAGGCGTCTGCCACAGTGGAGAATGCAGTTACAGGGTAAGGCACCAACAAACTGAATTTATAAAAGACCAAACCGGATGAATGTTTCTGATTTTTCTTCTGAAATATGTGCTTTATGGGTTTACTGTTATGTGGAAAGTCAGGCAAGGAAAAAATAAGCATTGAGAAAGTCTGGGTTGAGTGTTTAAAGGGCCAAATGGTATTTTTCTATATGTAAGCTTTAATTTGTGGATGTACCACAATGATATAACTACCAATATCAATATTGGTCAATTTGGCCAATATTACCGAATATTAATTACCATTTGTCTAGGATCCTGTCTAGGGTTGCGTTGTGTCATGTGCTTTTATGTGAGGCTCCAGATTCAACCCTGATATGGATGGATGGATGGACGGATGAATGGATAGATGGTTGGATGGATGGATGGATGGACGGACGGATGGATGATGGATACCACACAGTAATATAACTCTCCAGCTACCATGCAGGATCAATCTGACTCTTGCACAGTTTTCCAAGTTGTTGTTGTATTCCTGCTCGGCCGTTTCTTATATTGTTATAAAATTAAGCAAATGTCTCATAGACAAAAAGATTTTCCGGATCTGCAACCTTTTATAAACACCCTCATCGATTTCTTCAAGTCTAAGGAACTGAAGTAGAAAAGTACCAGACTGCCCATAAAACAAAATAATAACAACTGTAGGGAACTGCCTCAGAAAATATAAATGGCTTATTTCACTCATCAAAATACTGCAGCATTCAGGCTGTGCTCTTTTGGTACAGAATTACCAGGTCAGGGGGAATGTGCTGCTGTTTAGTATATGGGCCTACCTCACAAACGACGTCATAATAGAGGAAGGGAAGAAACCTGGAAGCACAGAGTGTACAACTCCACAAAATTTGGAGTGGACGTTGTGAACCAGATGGTACAGAAATGCTCTGTGAGGACAGCACACAAACGTGGCCAATTCATATATTCTGTGTATATTTGGGTGTGTGTGTGTGTGTGGGCCAAGTATACATTACACTGAGGGGACCAAATGTCCCCACAATGTGATAAAAACCTGTTACTTTGATGTTGTGGGTACCATTTTTTAGTCCCCACAAGGGAAAACTCATTTTTTATTAAAATATGTGACTACACTTAAAAACCTGAAAATGCCAAAAGTCATGTATTTTGTTTGGTTACTTCTGGTTAAGGTTAGGGCTGGGTAGGGGTTGTCATTGTTGGGATTAGGATTGTGCTTTATGAATGCATTTTAATGTGTTATGAATGTATTTATAGATTATTATAGACATGGCATTCATAGAAAGTGTTGCCAATTGATCTTTATCAGTAGTTCAAGGTGTGGGTGACATTTCAGTCATTCTATCACAATCAGGGCCAGCTCTAGCTATATGCAGAATATGCAGTTGCCAAGGGCCCCCGATTCATCTGTTTTGCAGCGGAAGTGCAATGATCATAAATTTTCTTGGTGGGGGGGCCTTCCAAGTAAAGGTTTGCCCTGGGCCCCTGAAATGTTAGAGCTTGCTCTTATCATGCTCCTACCAAAGAATGAAAGGTTAAGTGGTTCATTAGGGGAGTCTAAGATCCCGGTTCCCTGTCTACATTTCCCATACCTGTGTGGTACAGGCATTAACAAAATTCTCGTTTTATCTGAGCTGAAGCTTATATATCATCAGGTGCAGATTTTCCTGTACCTTTCATAACTCTATGTTCAGAATGTTGCTCCGCCACATAGTAAAATAGCAAAATAACCTTTTGAAGTCAGAGAACTAACAGGAAAATATTTCACCTTTTGGAGGTCAGAGAATTTCCCATCTCCTGAATCTCCTGCTTCTTTCATAAACATATGTAATTTGCAAAGATCCCTAAGCAGAGGAAACCCACAAACTTTAGAACGGCTTCATTGGCTGCCGTTAAAATTTCGAATACAATATAAGGTGTTGTTGTATGTTTATAAAGCTGTTCATGGCTTGGCCCCGGAATATATCAAGGACTTGGTGCTTATGAACACTGGTAGATCACAAAGGTCTTCTAATTGTTTACTGCTCTTTGTTCCAAGAACACGTCTTAAAACTAAAGGGGATCGAGCTTTCTCAGTAGTTGGCCCTAGACTGTGGAATGCGCTTCCCCCTGATATTAGATCTGCTCCAACAGTCGATGTTTTTAAAGTTCGTGTGAAAACGTATTTGTATTCTGTGGCTTTTAATTCTTGAATTTGTTATTGCATGTTATGTGTCTGTTTGCTTTTATGCCTTCTATTTTCATTTCTTTTCGGATGTACAGTCCTTTGGTCTACGTTGTGGTTGAAAGGGCTATATAAATAAACGAGACTTGAGACTTGAGACAAACTGGGAGAAATGACTTCAGTTACAGACAATTGCCCCTGATTATGAGAATTGCTAAAGAGCAGCTTTCATATTATCTGACTCTTTGAAAGATAAATATATTCAGATACATATTCATTGTAAATGCTGGCAGAAGACATATTTAGTGCAGGAGGTCTCCTGATGAAAGAATGAATAAATAACTAAATATCCTACATAACAGAAGATAGTTACCTCCTCTATCATAATGTATTAGGTACGTGCAGAGAGTATCCTCAGTCAAGCGCTTTGTTTAACATTCACTGAAAATCCTGTTAGTATATTCATGTAAATTTGCCAGGGAAAACTGGATATTAATTCTGAGGGAGAACAGGGGATGAGGATGAAAGGGGAGGCAGCCGCAGCTGTAATTGTGTTCTCTGGGCTTTTGCTTCACCAGTCTGATCTCCACCAGGATATGGAACTGGGTCATGGACCTGGGCTCAAAATGAAGGAAGAGGGAAGAAATGCAACATACAGTAGGGCTGAATACTGATTTAATTAAGATCTAGATTAAACTGTCACCAACCACCCCCCCCCACCCCTAAAAATTTTTAGTCAGGAATCATAGTGCAACATGAAATGAATGAATGAAATATCTGTATTCCTGAAGAACTGGTGTCTCCTACTGGCATATCTTGTTTTATAAATCATCTTGTAACTGATTAAAAATCATTTAGATTACTGCGGTTTTCTCTGCCTTTCCCTGCTCCCTGCAGTATCATTTATTTTACCTGCAGGTTACAAGGCTTCTAGGGTTCCCCAGTAACTATGGAAACCCTTTAGTTGTAGATTGGTAAATAGGGTATACAAGGGGATAAAGCACTTATAATTTTTGGCAAGTTCAACTCACAAGTTAAACTTGGGAACTAAGTCTATTAATAGTTTCAATATTGCTTAGTAGTCCTCTATTAATGTCTGTAATACTGAAATCATCAAAGTACACCCTCTCCTGGAGCCGACACCTTATCGTGGTGGAGGGGTTTGCGTGTTCCAATGATCCCAGGAGCTAAGTCGCCTGGGGCTTTATGCCCCTGGTAAGGTCACCCAAGGCAAACAGGTCCTGCGTGAGGAACCAGACGAAGTGCGGCTCACAAGACCCCTAATGATGAACAAAATATTGGATCCACGATTTCCCGTGCCTGGACGTGGGTCACCGGGGCCCCCCCTGGAGCCAGGCCTATGGGTGGGGCTCGATGGTGAGCGCCTGGTGGCCAGGCCTGCACCCATGGGGCCTGGTCGGGCACAGCCCGAACAAGGCACGTGGGTCCCCCCTCCAATGGGCTCACCACCTGTAGGAGGGGCCATAGGGGTCGGGTGCGTTGTGATCTGGGCAGTGGCCAAAGGCGGGGACCTTGGCGGTCCGATCCTCGGCTGCAGAAGCTAGCTCTAGGGACATGGAATGTCACCTCTCTGATGGGGAAGGAGCCTGAGCTGGTGCGCGAGGCTGTGAGGTTCCGGCTAGATATAGTCGGGTTCACCTCGACGCACGGCTTGGGCTCTGGAACCAGTCTCCTCGAGGGGGGCTGGACCCTCTTCCACTTGGAGTTGCTCATGGGGAGAGGTGCCGAGCTGGGGTGGGCATACTTATTGCCCCCTGGCTGGGTGCCTGTACATTGGGGTTTACCGCAGTAGACGAGAGGGTAGCCTCCCTTCGCCTTCGAGTGGGGGGACGGGTCCTGACTGTTGTTTGTGCTTATGTGCCAAATGGCAGTTCAGAATACCCACCCTGTTTGGAATCCTTGGAAGGGGTGTTGGAGAGCACTCCTCCTGGGGACTCTCTTGTTCTACTGGGGGACTTCAATGCCCATGTGGGCAATGACAGTGAAACCTGGAGAAGCGTGATTGGGAGGAAAGGCTCCCCCGATCTGAACCAGAATGAACATAAGAACATAAGAACATAAGAAATTTACAAACGAGAGGAGGCCATTCGGCCCATCAAGCTCGTTTGGGGAGAACTTAACTAATAGCTCGGAGTTGTTAAAATCTTATCTAGCTCTGATTTAAAGGAACCCATGGTTTTAGCTTCCACTACACTAGCAGGAAGACTATTCCATACTCTAACTACACACTGTGTAAAGAAGTGCTTCCTCAAATTTGTTTTAAAATGTTCTCCCGCTAATTTCCACTTATGGCCACGAGTTCTAGTATTTAGACTAATATTGAAATAGTAATTTAGCTGAACAGCATCCAGACCCGTTAGAATCTTATAGACCTGAATCATATCCCCCGTTAGTCTCCTTTGCTCAAGGCTAAACAGATTCAGTTCCGCTAACCTCTCCTCATAAGACATTCCTCTAAGACCAGGAATCATTCTCGTAGCTCTTCGTTGCACCTTTTCTAAAGCAGCAATGTCCTTCTTGAGGTATGGTGACCAAACCTGCACACAGTATTCTAGGTGGGGTCTTACCAAGGAATTATATAAGTGTAACATCACCTCCCTTGACTTAAACTCCACACACCTAGAGATATAACCCAACATTCTATTGGCGTTTTTTATTGCTTCCCCACACTGGCGAGAGTGGGACATGGAAGCATCAACATACATACCTAGATCTTTCTCGTAATCAGCTACCTTTATTTCAGTGGAACCCATAAAATATTTGTACTTTATATTTCTGCTCCCTGCATGGATTACCTTACATTTATCTGTGTTAAATTTCATCTGCCAAGTATCAGCCCATTCGCTAATTAAATCCAGATCCCTTTGAAGCCTCTCTGCTGCTAGATCAGTATGTGCTACACCGCCCACCTTGGTGTCGTCTGCAAATTTAACCAATTTACTGTATGTGGTGTTTTGTTGTTGGACTTCTGTGATCGTCACGGATTGTCCATAATTAACACCATGTTCAAGCATAAGGGTGTCCATATGTGCACTTGGCACCAGGACACCCTAGGCCGCAGTTCGATGATCGACTTTGTGGTTGTGTCATTGGACTTGCGGCCGCATGTATTGGACACTCGGGTGAGGAGAGGGGAGGAGCTGTCAACTGATCACTACCTGGTGGTGGGTTGGCTCCGCTGATGGGGGAGGAAGCTGGTCAGACCTGGCAGACCCAAGCGTATAGTGCGGGTCTGCTGGGAACATCTGGCGGAATCCCCTGTCAGAGGGAGTTTCAACTCCTACCTCCGGCAGAACTTCGCACATGTCCCGGGAGAGGCGGGGGACATTGAGTCCGAATGGGCCATGTTTCGCGCCTCCATTGTGGAGGCGGCTGATCGGAGCTGTGGCCGTAAGGTGGTCGGTTCTTGTCGCAGCGGCAATCCTCGAACCCTCTGTAGGACACCGGCAGTGAGGGATGCTGTCAAGCTGAAGAAGGAGTCGTATCAGGCCTTTTTGGCCTGTGAGACTCCGGAAGCAGCTGATGAGTACCGGCGGGCCATGCAGAACGTGGCTTCAGCGGTCGCTGAGGCAAAAACTCGGGTATGGGAGTTTGGTGAGGCCATGGAGAACGACTTCCGGACGGCTTCGAGGAGATTCTGGTCCACCATCCGGCGTCTCAGGGTGGGAAAGCGGTGCAGCATCAACACTGTTTATGGTGGGGATGGTGCACTGCTGACCTCAGCTCGGGACGTTATGGGTCGGTGGAAGGAATACTTGAAAGACCTCCTCAATCCCACCGACACGCCTTCCAATGAGGAAGCAGAGTCTGGGGACTTGGAGGTGGACTCGCCTATCTCTGGGGCGGAGGTTGCTGAGGTGGTTAAAAAGCTCCTCAGTGGCCGGGCCCCAGGGGTGGATGAGATCTGCCCGGAGTTCCTCAAGGCTCTGGATGTAACAGGGCTGTCTTGGTTGACACGCATCTGCAGCATCGCGTGGACATCGGGGGTGGTGCCTCTGGATTGGCAGACCGGGGGTGGTGGTCCCCATCTTCAAGAAAGGGGACCGGAGGGTGTGTTCCAACTATAGGGGATCACACTCCTTGGTAAGGTCTATTCGGGGGTGCTGGAGAGGAGGGTCTGTCGGATAGTCGAACCTCGGATTCAGGAGGAGCAGTGTGGTTTTTGCCCTGGCCGTGGAACAGTGGACCACCTCTATACTTTCAGCAGGGTCCTGGAGGGTGCGTGGGAGTTTGCCCAACCAGTCTACACGGTCTACGGGCATTCGACCGCGTCCCTCGGGGAGTCCTGTGGGGAGTGCTCCGGAAGTATGGGGTGCCGGGCTGCTTTATAAGGGCTGTCCGGTCCCTGTACAACCAGTATCAGAGCTTAGTCCGCATTACCGGCAGTAAGTCGGACTCGTTCCCAGTGAGGGTTGGACTCCGCCAGGACTGCCCTTTATCACCGATTCTGTTCATAACCTTTATGGACAGAATTTCTAGGCGCAACCAGGGTGTTGAGGGTGTCTGGTTTGGTGACCTCAGGATTAGGTCTCTGCTTTTTGCAGATGATGTGGTTCTGTTAGCCTCATCAGACCGTGACCTTCGGCTCTCATTGGAACAGTTCGCAGCCGAGTGTGAAGCGGCTGGAATGAAAATCAGCACCTCCAAATCCGAGACCATGGTCCTCAGCCGGAAGAAGGTGGAGTGCTTTCTCCGGGTCGGGGAGGAGGTTCTTCCCCAAGTGGAGGAGTTTAAGTATCTCAGGGTCTTGTTCATGAGTGAGGGAAGGATGGAGCGGGAGATCGACAGGCGGTTTGGTGCGGCGTCAGCAGTGATGTGGGCACTGCATCGGTCTGTCATGGTGAAGAAGGAGCTGAGCCAAAAGGCAAAGCTCTCGATTTACCAGTCGATCTATGTTCCTACCCTCACCTATGGATAGAGATAGGGTGAGGAGCTCGGTCATTCGGGAGGGACTCAGAGTAGAGCCGCTGCTCCTCCGCATTGAGAGGAGCCAGATGAGGTGGCTTGGGCATCAGGTTAGGATGCCTCCTGGACGCCTCCCTGGTGAGGTGTTCCGGGCATGTACCACTGGGAGGAGACCCCAGAGAAGACCCAGGACACGCTGGAGGGACTATCTCTCGGCTGGCCTGAGAACGCCTTGGGATTCCCCCAGAGGAGCTGGAGGAAGTGGCCAGGGAGAGGGAAATCTGGGTTTCCCTCCTGAGACTGCTGCCCCCGCGACCCGACCTCGGATAAGCAGAAGTTAATGGATGGATGGATCATAGTACACACCAAGATTCTACACCTATTCTGCCAATTTATACTGTGAAGATTAATATCTTGTGAACATTTGAATAAATCAATGCAATTCAATTTCTTTACATGCACAAGCCATTTCGACTAGATTGATATTGAATCCATAGGGGACTCTTAGTTATTTTACATGTAGACCTTTCCCCAATGAAAATGTGTATTAAGGCCATCCCTAAAGCACTTTCCTTTTCATTACCAAGGAAATTGATATTTTCCTTTCTGTTGGGTGTGGCTTCAGTCTTCCCGTCCCATATGAGGCACTACTGATGTCTCCGTGAGATAAAATTTCTGCAGCTTCCTGGGAATACAATGGGGATTAGATTTAGACTCCTAAATTCAAGGATTTGTATTTATCTCATACAGACGTGCCCTTGTGTTTCTGCATTAAATGCAGAGTCTGGGTGCATAGGAATGTTCCACAGGGTAGGAGGATTTTTTTAAAGTCACAGTTATGTCATGAAAGTCGAGTCCTTGTCGATTAATTTCTGATGACCTCATTAATGAAACCACAGGAGAGGGGAATGATTTGCAACACTCAAACACGTCTTTTAAGTAGAATAGAAACATATAGAAGCAATAACGGGTTGCAACTCAGCAGCAACAATGTATGCAATGGTTTCACTTGTATGCTACAACTTCCATTTAAGTGTGAAAGAAAAATTGAAATGTTTGTATAACTCTTGGGGAGGAAAACAAAACTCACATAAAATCCAGCCTGTATCACTGCTGTAAGGAGCTTTTCCAGTTCCTGGTTCCTAGCTCCTAGACACATTTGTGTGTTGCCACCCCAGCACGAAACAGGACCTGTGACCTTTATCCTAAATAAACATGTAATTTAACATGAAACTATACCGCCACCCCAAAACAAAGGAGGATTAACAAGTCATTTTGTTAATTATTTGTTAGTTTATTGGGGGGATCCATCACAATCAAAGCGAGACAAAACCTTTTACTCAGTGGTACCTCAGTTCTCGAACCGATTACAACTCAAATTTCTTAAAACTTGAACCAACCAGTTCGAAAAAAATTACCTAGAACTCGATCTGAATCTCAGAAGTCGAACTTGAACGCCGACCTATGATAGCTTGTACGCGCAGGGAAATGAGTCACGCGGCACGTCTCTCAGTGGACACAAAGGGTAATGCTTCAGTCTCAGCCTCGCTTTCGCTGTGATAGCATCGTTCGTTGCTGATACTGCTTTTGTAATTGAAAATACTGTATCAGGTAATACACTGTACTTGATATCATTCTGGTAGCTATTGCTCACCAAAAAGTTATGCAATAGTTGCACAAATGTTACAACCTAAAAGTTTGCAATATATGAACAAATTAACAAAGAGTAATAATAAAAATAAACAATGGACCGCATGGCATAGTCTAGTGTTGGAGCAGTGTTGGGGCATGGCTTGGGGTTGTCACGATCTGCCGAGCCGGGACCGAGAAAGCAGGGACAGGACTCAAGCGATCAGGAACAGGCAGAACAACACAATGACGTTACAATGACCGGGCTGGGGAAACAAGCTGAAACGTGGATTAAATACAGAGGACTAATGACAACAACCAGAAACAGCAGATGACACGGGGATTCCATACGAGGTAGCGAGGGGGCGTGCCACACGGAAGGAGCGGACGGGGCAGGACAGGGGTAGTGTTGGGGTACATTCTTTATCGTTTTGGAAGCCATTAACAAAAAAATGCTCTTGTTTTATCCCGTTCATTTTGTGTTTAAATGCTAAAAAAACATATTTAGGTGTATTTTTTGGGGGCTGGGAACCAATAAATTTTTTGACACTTTTAGACTCTCATGATCATGCAAGAAATCTATAGTATTCCATTATAAACTTAAAATTAGCTACAAAAAAAGCATTGGAGTAGTTGGCAAACCCTGCAGACTATTTACAATAAGAAATTCTAACATACATGATGTGTGAATACATGAATTGAAAATCTTCCAGCCAGCTGACCAAAGTTGGCAACCCTGTGTTTATAATTACTTATTTTATCTGGCTGGCAGATCGATTTTTCATTTTCCACAGAATAAAAAATGATGTAACATTATTCCGCTAATAAGCACTGGCAAGTCTCACCACCATGTGGGTTATCGATCAAATGTTTTCAATGCAGTAATATAAAGATACAATCAAAGGGGTATTAATGCCTTAAATGTAACTGAGGGTCAAAAATGATTCCATCTGTTCAGTTTTTGCTCCACTACTTTTATGTCTTTTCCACGAAGTTCCGCTTAACTGGTATTCTCTGATATGTGCATGTGGTTAGTGTCATAATCACATGATCAGCGACTAGACGACGTCTAGCTCAATTAAAACATCATGGCAGAGCGGTAGAGTCTGTGCGTCCTCTACAGCAGGGATCATTCTTACTTTACGTGCAGACGGCTTCTCTTTATTTACAGACTAGGTACATAAAAACCAAGTCAGATTTCAGTTCTTGGCAGAAACTGGTCATTATCCATAAAAGTAAGTTTGATACCTTTTTAAAAGCTCAAGTTCAGAAAAGATTAAAAATATTTTGTAAAAGTGCTAGTTCATTGTTTCCCAATGTGGTAGTTGGTGTTACGTCCTGCCCCTCATGTCCACCTGACCCTCCTGTCTCCTCCCTACCGTGGCCCTGATGAGCTGCGCCTGTTGCTTGTTACCCCTCATTAGTCTTTGTATTTAAGTATCTTTGTCTCATCAACCCCAGTCCGGTCATTGACGTTGTTGCTCCTGTCTGCCCGTGTCCTTCCCTGTATTAGACTTCTTGCTTTGACCCCTCACAGTCTTGTTTGTTTCCTTGCTCCTACTCAGTTCAAAAAACCCCTTTTGTTTCGCCAAAACCTTCCTACGAGTTATTCATCTTGCATCAGTCCACGTTTTTGTTCCCTTTCAGCTCTGGGTAGGACTGTCCTAGACTGTGTGGGAGTCCCCAAGGACTGGGCTGGGAAACATTCTGCTAGTTTTATATGGTTATTGCTAAAGTGAGACTTGGAGATTTTGTCTCTGGCATCAATCAGTATCCGGGCAGAAGCAGAAGGCACCAGTGTGTAAGCCCTGAGCATAACAACGGACAGGTGGAGTAATGAACACAAATAAGCCCAGTCACCCAGCCCCCCATACTGAAACCAGCCAATTTGGCACTGCTAATTAGTGGTGTTAAAAAAATTATGAAAAAAAATTATGATGAAAACTTCCAGCACTTAAAGACAAAAAAAGGCCTTGAACATATCCTTGCATGGCCATTGAGACCTCTGGCCACTCTTGGTCTGAGTGACATATCCAAAGAGAATTTTCAGACAGAGACTAACGTATCTGATTTCCAGACAGCTCTGTTAATTGGATGGAACGCTTATGTTCTGACCTTTTAAACACATTCATTATAAATCTGGGACCAATTTGCTGCAGTATAATGCTAAGATTGTTAGGTCATGCTCAAAGATCCAAAACCACTTATGCAAGCTTTAATAATTTAAACAGTTTGAATTAAAAAGAGGTTCTTGAAAAAACCAACAAAAGTTACTTTTCCTTAAACCTAATCTGCAGGTTCTAAATGAATAAACTCTAAGCTAATGTGAAACATGAACAATCTGGGTGAAAGACAAGCATCTTGTTCAAAGTGTGAAAGAGCAAAATACCCCGTAGGATCGGAATCTCCAAGTAACCCAAGAGGTCAGTGTGTGGAACAGCTCCGTAATGCTACTCCGGTGCATCTTTCATTAAAAGTGCTTTTTAATGTTATGCATGATGAATAACTTGCTGCACCGATTAGCTGTTGACCTGTTATTAGTACCTTGTACTCTTCAGTTTATTCTTGAGACTTTTAATTTTGAAATGTGTTCAGTTAATTAATGACTGAACACCAAATCTCAGAATTTTGTAAAGGATATGAATCCTCCAGAAGAGAGTTAATTAAGATCTATCCAAGGACACAAGGTAGTTTAATTCAATTAATTAACAACGAGAAGTCAGATATTACTGAATTGCTGCTTTATACTCTCGAGCCAGCTTTAGGTCCAGTGAAAAAAAGTAATGTAATCATATTACTATGAGGTTGCATGCCAGGACAAAACGTAATGCTTAATTCTACACTTAATTCCTGCTCATCTGCATAAAGGGAAAATATGATCAAAAAGTTCTGGTATCTCATTGTTTAGAGGTGAATGGAAACAAAAATGTAAATGAGAGCAGTGATAACTGCACTTTTTATTAACTAGAAAACATGCAGTAATGGGGGGGCTGGCGCATGCTGTACATTATTTCTTTGCATGGTGGTGGGTGCAATATAAAGACCACTGCTGTGCTGGCAGAGGAAAGCCTGACAGATACGGAGTGACAGTGTAGATTTACGCTGACAGATTTCACACCCTTTCTCCAAGGTGGTAGTCCGTCCAGAAGAATGGGATGTTCATCCAGATAAAACGAGCGAGGAGATGGTGAAAGCAGGTGTCGGGGAGGCCTGCACACTTCTAATCTGACAGTTTTCCGCTCCCCACATAAAGCAAGGTGGATAGATAAAGTGACAGAGCCCCCCCCCTACATGCCGCCCAATCACCCACCCACACACCTACACAACTGTAGCTGCTATTTTTCAAGAAGTCAGGCATCTTGTAGGTCTAACTGAATTGACTTGTGCAGAAAGAGCCTGGTTGGAAATCAAATCTGCCACAAAGGGAGATTTTGGACAGCTACAAATTCAGTCTACAGATAGTACCATTCACTCAGGCCTGTACAGTTCTGGCTTCCTGCTACATGCGCGCTGACTATGTCATCTTTTTCCATTGCTTGCATTGCCAGGTGCGATGAGTGCAATAAAACCCAGTAATATACACTGCATCCCCCTCTCCACTGAACTATTAAACCATCTGTTTATAAAGCTGACATTTGCAGTCCATTAAGCTCGAGTCTCTCACCATGTTTATCCTGTGCATTGCATGACTGCGCAGTCGCCACAGAG
This sequence comes from Paramormyrops kingsleyae, assembly GCF_048594095.1. Taxonomy (NCBI): domain Eukaryota; kingdom Metazoa; phylum Chordata; class Actinopteri; order Osteoglossiformes; family Mormyridae; genus Paramormyrops; species Paramormyrops kingsleyae. The sequence continues at coordinate 1,250,235 of NC_132798.1, read as the reverse complement.
TACAGCCTACATATACTTCCCCTCTCCGCCACCCCTTGCTGTTCCTGTCCTTCCCTTAGATTCCCATGCCAGTGTTGCTTATAGCATCAGCATCCGAAGGTTTCCTCAGGTTTTCCTCTTCCTGCAGCTACATTAGACAAAACTAGGCATCAAATAAAAACCAGACTACTTACTTAAATTCTTGAGTAAAAACAATTTATTTTGCCACATTTAATAAATCTTATTTACAACTCATCTTTCCAACTCCTCCATAGCCTATAGATTCCAGCTGGATTTGGATTAAGCAACTCCAGCATCTTGATTGACAGGATAATAATCACATAAAAAAATATCCTATCACCAAAGACGGCCAGAGGCTGCATTTCCAGTTAATTCGGTTTCATCGCTGGAATTGTTAATTCGGTCCTGTGATGTTTCACTCTTCAATTTTGCAGCAGCTGCAATTATTTTAAAGGCTTTGATATTAGAGGTACGCCACAACAAACCTAATCCTTTAGCTCTGATGGGATAAAAGAACTCATAATCATTCAAAAGGAAGTCATAGCTGAAAAGGGAAGCGGCTAATATATCAATTTAACTTCCTTCATGTTGCTACATAAAGAATGACGGCTTTTTTTTGAGATTCTTCCTGCACTGATAAAAGTCAGGGCACGATTGCCGCTCTCCAGGCTTAAGTCGGACAAGGTGTCCTGGACGAGCGAATCCCAGCTGCGTATGGTTTGAGAACTGCCACATTTCTACCCTGTAATGTTGTATTTTCTATTCAGACCTTTACACATTCTCACAATCAAACATACGGTATTAGCAACCAAGCAGTCAGGTGTGTACAATCACATATGTACAGTTAAATGAACATGCATGTGAGGGACATTGACCAGAAGCAGTTGTGTGCTTATTGGGGTCTAGTCATTCATGGTTATGTTCATTCACGTCACTTACCGCTTTCCTGCCAAGGGAGCCAATAAAATCATCCCATTCCATCATTCTTCCAAAGATCATGTCTGTCACAATATCCAAATGAATTGCTTATCTGACACTTTTGTCCAAAGTGACTTGCATGTCATTTTAAGACCATTTTTGAAAAGGTGGATGATTTACTGCAGCAATAACGGCCGCTCCCCTCCCAACTCAGAGACACACACATCACCTGCAGGTCACAGACTTATATCTATATTACCCTCTAGCCAAAGATTTCTTGGCTGCAAAACACTCCAGCCAAGTTATGGAGATAAGTCAGAAATAAGCCTGAGAATCTGAAAACATCTCCAAGCCAAACTGAGTCAATTATCATCGTGTGACCTTATGTATTTCCCAGACATACTCAAGATCAGAACATCCCTCCAAACTAAAAACATTCACAGAAGAAGACTGCAGAGGGATGGGTACAGTTTTGGAGAAAAAAATCAACACAAACACTTTGAGTAACACTGACATGAATCAAACCCGTTTTTATTATCATTGTTGTTTGTTTATTATTCTTTTTAGTGCGATATCCTCCCTACAGACACTGCAAAAGTTCTGGCAAGGCTAAACTGCACTGCACTAGAAAAATAAGAAAGTAATGTCATTAAGCAGCATAAAACATAAAACAGAAAAGCTGCTCATAATCTCGAGTAAATGTAGAGAATAATAAACCAGAACCAAGTCTGTGACGTTCACTTGCAGTAGGTATTTAAGACATAAGACTAGAGCCAGTGACCAAAAGGTGCATCCAACTGTTTTTTCTTGGTGCCCTCTTCTTGTAACATAACCATTTTGAAAATTTCAGTTTTGGCAAATGATTTTAAATGAACAGCATTTAGATTTTTTGCATCATGCGGACAGTGCCTGCTTATTTCTCTAATTACGTGAAACTCATCTGTATTCTGTATTTTGCCACCATGGACAAGAGAGACTCTCTCATGCAGACACGCCTTAAGGTGAAGCCGCAATTAGCACCAGAGAAATGCTGGAACCCGGAGAGTGCATTACTTCTCTATTGCAATTGGTGCTGAAATGCGTCTGACTTAGAATTTTGAAGCTTTGCGTAGTTCACGATGAAGAGGTCCGACAAAAAGTGTTTATCTATAAGCAAGCATCCCAGTGGGATGTCATCAATTGGAGTCAAATTTATCTAATAAAAAACAAGAGCAAAAGATTTTTTTATGGAGAAGCATAACTTACATTGTATAAAGATGTGTGGGTTATGGATGTAAGCCCACAGTGGGAATGTGTGAGGCTTCCAATTAAGGACCGCCGCACTGATTGGGTCTAATTATTCAGAGCCACTGACTGAGAAATGCAGAGATATTCGAAGGAGATAGTCACGCAGAAAAAACACAGACAAGTTAGCGAATTGCCATGGTCACTGGCCAAAGAGTACAGCCTCCCATCTGCACTGATTCATCTCTGTGTTGCATGATGGGAAATGTGCTTGAAGTTGTCCTAGTTCTGCATTTCAAATGACAAATATCTGGTCGAATAATGCCTCTGTGAATCCCCACCGTTCTAATGGCATTTGAACTGCTTAGATCTCCATCCGCTACTTGTCCCCTTGACCTCACCAAAAGGTTACTGGATCAAAGTAAAGACTGGCTGAGAAACTAGCTAGGTCTGATTAACTGAAAACACTATTAAAATAATGACCATTATTTTTACTGAGTGCAGTTTAAGCAGTGGACATCATTTGTCCATATTTTGGAAAGGAACCTGTTGCAGTAAGACTCTTTTGCTGTACTATGGTAAAGTGAAACTACCGTAGACAACACACTCTAGAGGTGTTTTTCTGCACATTCAAGTACTTCCAGTATGCAGGAATCCCATGCACTAATACAAACTTGTGCAGATATACAACAGTAATAGAATAATAGAATCCTATGGGCGGCACAATGGGTAACAGGCCTGCCTTGGACCTCTAGGAAAGGTAAATAGATTCTTGCCTCCTGTTGTGGGGTGTTTGAATGTTGCAGGGCTGTGTCAGTATCCTTGTACAGCCTGGTGTATAAACAGCGTATAGATTGTGTGAGTGAGCATAAGCCCTGAGATGGGCTGCTACCCTGTCCACTACCTGCCCATGACGAGTTTTCTGTGCTGCCTTCGATAGGCTTCAGGTTCCCCACCTGCAACCCTGTGTGAGATGCATGGTTGGAAGATGGAGCGATGGATGGACGCAGAAGATAAGCCATTCTGTGTTGCTTTTCTGAGAGACAAAGACTCCAGATCTAAAGTGGGTGGAGACTAGAAACTGCAGAACTGGAGAGGAACCAGGAAACTCCAGGAGTGATGTAACATAGTGAGTGATTGGGGGTGTAATTCAGCCAGGAGTCAGTGAGAGAGCCAAGCGTGTCTGGTATTGAACTTATATGAGATAGCTGGTGGAATTTTTAGAAGATTAAACTCACGTGGTCAGAATATTCCGTGGCTGAGGATTCTAACAGTTGAGCAATAGAATACTTCAACTATATCAAATAATCTAGTGAAGGCTCTACGTAACTTGAGAGAAAATGCTTTGTGTGAGGCGATAGGGATAAAACAGATTTCCACTACAAACCCCAGTAGTAGATCTCTGGTGTACCAGATTTTCTGTCAAGGTCACATATAGTACCATCTAGGGGAGAAGCAGTCATTTTAACTAGGGCTTTTGTTGTTATTTTTCATATTGAGAGCAACCCTAACCCTAACCCTAACGCCAGAACAAGTTTCTAGGATGCTTGAGCAGGAAAACAATTAGAGTAACATTTTATTTAAATGCTGCCATCCTCGGCCTTCACTTTATGCCAAGAACAGGAATGAGCTGTTGCTACCCAACATAAAATTAAGTGCTATCATAATCTGCTTTTATAATATGGCACATGGGGTTACGTTGTGATATTTTGTGGCATTTTCTTTCTGAGCGTGTAATATCATGCCTTGTAGTAGGCTATGACATTTGTCGTATGTTGCCTGTCATGACCTGTCAGATTTTGACAGGATGCATCAAGATAAGTGGAGTCATAATATTGTTTTTTAATGACTGGGGGAACAACAGATACACTTTTCCTGGAGCATCAGCTGCAGAATTTAGAGCAGAGAGCAAGAAAAGAGAGAGAAGCTCTGCTCAGGCCAGTAGATGTAGAGTCAAGCATGAAGACACAACCTAAGTGCTGTTAACCTGTTTAGTGACATTTCTCTCATTAACAAGGCAACTATCTCAGAGATGGGGCACCACATCAACATGTTTATCACATTAATCAGCACTGGACTGTTAACAGGACCTTAGCAGCTGTTTGTAAATCAGATTAATTTTTTCCCTGTAAAAACATCATTAACCTGATAAAGACAACAGCTGCCATAATAAGAGGAAGTCCATCAGAGCAAAGGAAACTGGTTTGTGTTTTCAAAAAAATGAGAGGATTAGGGCAGAACAACACCTTGTCAAGGAAAACAGAAGGGAAATTTCTGCAGTCACTGAGAATCTCCCTACAGACTAGCCTGCACATGGCCAGCCAAAACAGTTGTTATTACTCAGTCATTGTAAACAACAGTCCGCACATTTCATCCCATATAGTTCAGGGATATATACCCATGAGGCCATGCACATTGAGGGAGGAGGACAATAATTTATTGTAGTGAATTAAAAAGGTCAGAATAAGTCAGGGAGACTGCTACCAAACCCGGATTGCTTCCATATATATCAGAACATTTACACAATCCAACAGTATAGATGTGTAACATTTAAAATAGTATATAGGACATTTTGCAAAAATGCAATTGCCTAGACTGTTAAGAAATAAATTATTATTTGGCCACAGACTAATTAGGAAGTTAAGCAGTTAGGTCACCTTCTTCACTGCAGACACATGACACCACATGTTGCAGCCAATTTGTTTGTGTTGTATATAGCAACAGTAAAAGGTTGCAAACGACGTTTGTAATCAGAAATAGACCCCGAGTCAAAGCCAAATGCAGGAGCATCTGCCACACGACTCTCCTCCAATCCCCAAGCTCACATCTGGCCTTAAAGACCCAACTCCCACTAGCAGCTGTGTCTGTTTGAGAGGAGAGGCTTTAGGTCAGCAAACTGAGGGTATGACTGGAGATGCACTAGGCCATCTTGCTAGAGCTGCAGACTGAGAGTGATCCAGCAGAAAACACAAAGCAGGACAAAAGCAGTGGGCACCGGCACGGCCCAGAAGGACAGCTGTTTATTTATGAGCTTTTTTTATTTATGTTTTGCTTTGATAATTATTTTATCTCAGCAAGCTTGAGATGGGAACTTTAGTTTGTTTGCATTTTAGCTCTCAGCTCCTGGGAAATAAAATGAACGATATGGGACCGTGTTAACCATCTGTTTGTGTTCGGCGTCCTATTTCTCCTTTCAGTCATGTCAGATTTTCGGCAGATATAAGTTCCTGGGGATGGTACTGAATACGATGTTACTAATGAAAAAAATAAATACAACAAATGTTTTCCTTCTCCAGGCCAGATGAGTTACAGCTAATACAGCAGTATTGCACAAAAACTGGAACACCTGAAATAATATTACCTGATCAGAGCATGTCCTGGTTTTTTAATGTGAAAGGTCTTCCTCTGGGCAACACATTACAGCGGACGATGGGAATATTTTGTGCCACAAAGGCATAGCTTGTATCTTTGAGCCAGAAGGGTAATAGCAGGGTGCCTGTTCAACAACCCCGTTGTGATAGAACAGTGTCCACAGTTCAAACCGTCCTGATTATTTTGACCAATCAGGTTTAAGGAACCTGTTTTTCGTGTGTGTGTGTGTGTGTGGGGGGGGGGGGGTTGTGGTAACTGCAAGTGCCTGAGTACCTTCGTTTTTTGCCCAAATGATTGAAAGTACCACTCTTTCGATGTGCTAAATGCCCATTTTCAATCACCGATGATCACACAGAACTTACCAATGGGGACCTAGTCAGCTATTAATGAGGGAAGGTAAGTGGGGACATCTTTTGTGTTAAAGTTACAGGCTACCTTTGAGAACGGTGAAAGAGTGCAGCGGATCATGTGATCCTTAACGACAATTTTCTCAACATAAATGACTCAATGATGCCTTTCACTGTCTACAGCAGTGGTACAACAATGGCACATGACCAAAATCTATATATATTTGTGGCGGCTCAGTGGGTATCACTGTTCCCTTGCACCATGCAGTGTTGAGTCCCACCTCCGCTCTCTATGTGTAGATTTTGCATGTTTTCCCCTAACCGTGCAGGTCTCCTCTGTATTCCAGTTCCCTTTTGCAGTTACCGGTGCCTCTGGAATGAGATCGTGTGCACGTATGTGCCCTGTAATGAACTGGCATCCCATCCAGGTTATACTTCAGCCTTTGGCCCTGTGCTGCCTGCCCAACCCCCCCGACCCTGACCAGGACAAGCAGTTAGAAGATAGATGGAGACATATAAACCCCCCCGTTCACAAGATTGCTGCAAGATTCAATGTGGTAAAACATTCAGGCCTTCAGCTCACCTCAGTTTTATTTGTGGCTGATGCAGTGCTTGACTTAAAGCTTTTCTGGCAGTGGGGAAAAATAAGAGAAATCCAAGATCTCGATTGCTTCAATAAAACATAACAGTCTATGGGTAAATGTAGTAAATCTAGGTCATTTAAATGCTTCTGGACAAAATGCTTTTAAATTTATTCATTTCAAAGAAGGCTGAATGCATAACTATAAACCTTCTTTCCCAAAAGGTTTTCAGATACAAATGACGGTGCGAGTTTGGCTCCAAAGTGCCGGACAGAAGAGGTGAGACTCCATCCCCAAGGGAGCCCGGACCTGCGAGTGAAGCTCTGCTGAGCCGTAGCATAATGCTAATGTGAGCGCGGGCTGTGTCACTGCTGACCGTCTCAAGGAGGCAAGCTGGGAAGCGGCAGTGGAGGACGGATCACCGTGTCTCTGGAAATGTCAGCAAACATGGTGTCACTCATGACTAACCCCACCCCATGCTGAGCCGCAGTCTGGTGCATCGTGGGAAAAAAAAAAAAAACACTCTCTTCAACACAAGCGATCCTGCAAATATATAACAGATAGGGAGGTAAATCTACAAAGAGTCATTTTCAAATAAATAACAAAAACCCTTCTCTCATTTTAATACACAGAGAAGCGACCTTTCACACTGCCCCAGTGCTCACATTGTGCCCCCAGAAATACATATTTAGTTATGCCTAACAATTAGCCTGTGATGTAAGACACCTGAAAAATACCCCAAGAAACAATATTACTGTCTGAATTATTCTGCTCGTCATCCTCAATATAGATCCAAATTTGAGGATCTTAGATTTCAATTTACAAAAACATTCTGCAATTCATTCACAATATATGTAGGATATTGGTTGTTTTTTGCAATTAGGGATTTAGAGTTAATTGAATGGGTACATTCTCAAATCCTGCACTACTACATTTGATTTATGCATTAGTAGGAAACACAGTTCCGATCAGTGGTTCAAATTTCAAATAAAAAAACATATTTTTCAGTCAAAACCAAAATCATTTTCTGGTCCCTGAAAGTGGTCCGTCGGTTGAGCTCGCTGGTCTGTTTGCTGGCTTGCTTGTTTATCTACAGGCGATGGGGCTCAGTGTTCAGGACTTCCTCCATGGCCAGACGGCATACATGAAAACAGAACTTAAATTAATTACGAAAGTCACGTGAGTGATTCGTGCTGGACACATGTGGTGAACTGCAGGTGCGCTTCCGTTGTGTAAGAGAGGTGAACTCATTTTCTGAATGGATGGTCCAGACATCCTCATTCCTGCCCAGGATCAGTGAGAGACCTTGGAGAGACATAGCAGCAGCTGTGTCCACAGAGCAGAATGGGATTACCGTAGAAGCCGCGGTGGCCTTGGGACCATCTCCAGGGCTGGCCTGTTGATGGGGGTACGGAGGGGGCAGAGGAGGCTACAGATGGCTCTCCATCTCCAAAAGTGACCATATGGGCGAAATGCAGATCCAAATGTCGCATTAGATTAGACAAGGCAGCCAAGAGGATGGTAAGAAGGGAACTCTCTGTGGTACAGGCAAGGCTGGCATAGATGAATTCTAGAACTCTCTTGCCATCTCCATCATTTGACCTCCTAGCTCACTTGTTCAGTCACAGCTGAAGGGCCACCAACGCTACCTGAGCATTAGCAGGCAAATGTGTGTGTTTGTTTTTGCACGTGTCTGTCCACTTTGGTGTTCCTGGGAAATCTGCACCCCTCCTTTTCATCTGGTTTATATCTATTACACAGGGAGCAAGGGATAACAAATCCTAGCCATTTATAACAGCCATAAACGCGGCAGAGAGGACAGAAGGTAGCATACATGCAGATGAGGCGACTGGCTTGCACATTAATGTGCCAGCGGGAGGTGGTGAGAGGATGAGAATAGGAGGAGTGTGAGAAAGCGCTCAAAGTGACAGCAGCGCGCTCGTGCGTGGAATCCGTGTGTGCCTGCGTGCGTGCGTGTGTTTTTGATGCGGCAGATGAAATGGCTTTGCTGAAAATCCGTTTAATCACGAAATAACCTGCTGCTGACGCCCAGCGTGAAGTTAAATATCGACCGAGATGCGATCTTGCCGTGTCATGCCGACACAGTCATAGATTAAACACCTTTCAACAGCTATCTGTGATCCGTGTGGCTATTGCTAACTCGTTTCAAAGGGCTTATTTTGACTTTCAAGAACACTACTTTCATATTTTCAGAGAATGTTTAAGAGAATTTTTTGTTTCATGTCTGTGACATATCACCAGTATACTTGTCAATCCTTCTTGAAAATGTAAGACAGGAAAACAGTATAACAAGGCTTTATATACATGATAAACCCATGATGTTATGATGATTAGATCCTAAAGATGAAAGCACAGTATTCCAAGCACATTCTCCCTGATCCTGGTATCAAGGCGATGAGACTGTAAAGCACAATTGTATAGAGGACAAAATCAGATTCATCGATTGTCTGTTACGGTGAGAGCATTGAGGGGTAATATTTTGGCCTCAGCATACATTATGCATACAAATTAAATTAAGGTTGATGAAGATAAAAACAGGCAAATAGCAAATTTAGTAGGGATTTAGTAAGGATTTACCAGATTCACGAAGAGAAGACAGATGGATCACATTTCGCTTGGTGCTTTTGTTCAGGGGAAGTCTGGGGATTGTACATAGATAAACAAATTCATGTTTCCAAGAGACGGTGTTTAAAACCAAAGGCACATATAATGTATAACTTATCTCTGTATAAACCATAAAGGGACCATGGAATAATAATGAGGCGAGAATTCATTACACAAGGACTTTTCTGCCTCCAGCCAATATGATATAAAAATGCAATTTGGGCCGATGTCGTCTGACAGAATAAGAATATGTATTAGTATCTGTGAGTAGCCGCTTCAGCTCTGCCGGAAAGAAAGTTTTATTGATGAAAACGCTGGATTCATTGAGTATTATACAAAAATATCAATAATAAACAATAAGCAAATTTATTACTTAAAATGTCAACGTCTGTTCCAATAGTGGCATTGATGAGAAATATTCACATAACAATTGAATCTAAGGATCAGCCAAAATCGTACCTCATCAAAAATTAAAATAATATATTGAAACAAGAGCATGTGGTGATCGCTAATACTAATCTCCAAATATTAAAATACTCAGTCACCGTGAACTACAGTTGACAAGTCAAAGAGTTAAAAGAGTTAAATTCTTAATTAAATGTCTGGGCACAATGTAAATACAGTAAATCTAATATACACAGGATATGTGTGTGCTGTGATGAGTTCATTAAAATGTGTCACACTATTATACAAAAAAGGAAGGCAAAGAAAAACCTGTTTAATTTGAGAAGAGACAGAGTGGAATTTAAGCTGGATTAAAAACAGTACAAACAGGTTTTAGATGAAATCCTCCAAGAAGCACTGCCTTTTGCTGCTGTACAAATGTCCTTAAATATACAGCTCTATAAACGTACAAAAGTGCTCAATAATAGCATTTATCGCTGCTACACAAATACATTTTCCAATCAAATTATTCAAAGACCTGCACAAAGCGTCAAGAAGGGGCACAACTTGGCCAGAAAGAGATAGAACTATGGTTCTGGAAGACAGGTAGCTCCCAAGTGAACCATTATATGGCAAGGAACACAGGCCATTCTGTCACGAATGTTAAATGATTGAAGCAGTCCGTGTTCCTGCATGGAGGAGTTTGGAGATGAATTCTGTAAAATGTGATCCAGCTAAGGCTCCACCCGCTCACATGTTCCAGGACAAGCTACTGAAAGATGGATGGATGGATGGATGGATGGATAGATGGATGGATGATAAAGCAAGAACAGCTATATAGTGCTTAACTATATAGCAAAGTGTGTGTGAGGTGGTTAGACTGCAGTAAGGCTGTTCGAACATCTTTTACTGCCTGAGTGATATCAAGGAACTAACATGATACCATCAATCAAAACAACAACCGAATATAACAAAGGCACGGATGGTGCTGAATGGAATAATAACATCTATATGGCTGCAAGCAATATCTGGGCCGTTTTTTGCATAAAGTATAAAAATGGCGATTCGTACGGCACAAGAGCTGGGAGCCTTTAGGGAAAGAGTATATCATGAATATTTAAAGAGACGTTACGGTGAGAGCATGCATCAATACTGTGTTCTTGCCGTGATTATGTTCTGCCGGAGTGCATGAGAGACTGATAAACATTCACAGGCCCAAAAACATACAGAAATTCCCATCCGGGGCCCCGTAACCCGGGGGCCTGGTGAAGCTGTCCGTTCCATGGAGGTAGTGAGCACAGCAGCCCTGACATTTCGGTGCCATGTTGCAGTTCACGCAAAAGTGGCCTAGGGTAGCAGTTCACCATCTTGAATATCAAAATTACTCTGAGGCCACAATATCCCACGATGCAACTCTCCTCAGTCGATGACCAAATTATCAAACTGAATTTCCATCGGATTGCACTGAAAGAACTGCATGCATACATTCTCAATTAAAATTGCTTTTTATTATCGTTTAATGGCCGGGTAGATTTATTGACGAATTAACTGCAGCACCACAAACAAAACTGCCTATGCAGATATTTTTAGGCTTAAGGCATTTAAACCTTTTATTAGGGATTTTAAAATGATCCTCTGATCCTTCTACTCCTAAAGCTTATGGAAAAACAGAAAGATGAAAGGCAGCAGTTATAGGGAGCAGAGCCCTCCAGTGTTCTTCTCTCTTGACTTGGTCTTCTGTATGGTTTCCAGGTGATTATCTTTTTGTGGTTATGACAGGTGACTTCCTATTTAGAGGGATTTATTTGGTTCTTGTGTGGTGATGTTCTACCATATAATGTTAGAATGCACAATGCAAAAATATTTATGCAAATATAGTAGCATAATTTACTTATTTTTTGCAGTGATTCCTATATATGTGAACATACGGATATGATTATGTTATTGCAGAATGCCACTGGAAATAACACAAAAAGACACATTGCATTTCCGGTGTATTGTAATGTAAATTGTAACAAGTAACTTTGTGAATTGCGCAGTCTTATGAATAGAAGAAGATGAAACAAATGTAATTATTCTGCTTTGCAAACAGACAATGAGTTCTGTACCTGTTATGCTTTGCCAACAGCCCTTTTTTATTTAACTAAACAGAGATATGTATTAATTATATTGGGCAATATAAAATCCATCAGCCAAATACAACTTTCTTTCATAATCCCTTAGCTAACTCAGTGTGAGAGTAAAACTGGAGTGTATCTTAGGCCATACAGTGTGAGAAGTTGGGCACCCCTTAGATAGGGTGCTGCCTTATGGACAGGGCACAACCCAGGCACTGCTGGGACACGATGCAGCACCATCACTGAGCGCACGCACAGTACAGACGCTCAGAGGACGTATGAGCTGTGGGGGGAAGCTGAAGTACCTAGAGCACTCCCCCACATCACGCTCACCCAGCCAGGGCGATAATCAACCAATCATCCCTGGAGGTGTCAGTCTGCAGCTCCACCCACAATGCACCCTGTGTAGCATAAACATTCTGTTGCTGCGTGTTATAGTGCAGTCTACAGGTGATAGTGACAGTACCCCCCTACCAATCCCTCTGCTATCCATCTGCCGTATTAACCCTGAAATCAGGCTCATTCCCTCTCCGTTTTCCGTCATCAAACAGATATGATTAAGTCTGATTGTGCTGAACATTGTGTGCTCTTCTTCTTCATCTTCCAGCCACGCATAAATCACCCCTCCTCCCATTTTCTTACACTCTCCATACCCCCGATATGTCATTGATGGAGCACAACAGCACACTAGGGAAGAGCAATATGAAGGTGTCTCTGCTGAAATGCACAGCATATCACAGTATAGAAGCATGCCTTGGAGAATCCATACTTCAAATATTGTAAAAATTGCTGCCATTGGTATGTACACCAAATTTCCAGGCTTATGTGCCACTATATGTAAATGTATGTATGTAATTTGTACTTGTATATACTGTACATGTGTATGTATATGTATATGCATATTTATATCTGTAAGCCCTAGTATTTTCTCTGGAAAACAAACTGTATCTGTGCACATATCATTCATATAGACGATGATGAAAAATCAGTACAGAAAAATATCAACACCTTTAAACTCTGGAGCTGGCAGAGATCTTAGAAGGACATGATGGAACTCAAGGAAAAACAAGTACAGGAATTAATTGATTAAATCAAGCCTGAACTCTCACTTAAAGTACAAATGAGCTGAATAATGGTGCCTTAGTCTGGGCATCATGAGAAGTGCCAGAGCACCAGAAAAGCTCAAAGTGTAGTAGGAAGAGGAAAACAGGCAGATGGGTGACTTCAGTCATCACAACGATGAACATAATTGCATTCAAGTACAGCTCTGGCATGTCTTCTGTGTCTTTCTTGGTGTGTGTCCAGACCATGCAGTACCAGAAACAATGGTTTGGTGATTGCAAAACTGGTTCAGTTCAATTTGAAGGATAACAAATGTACCAAATTGGACCATCATTCTTTCTACCTACATTCCCATCCATAAAGCAAAATCTTAATAAAGTACTTGTGGTGTGTTGATGCACTAAGAATGATATAGAAGTAGGATTCCTGCAGTCAACTCTTCATGCTGAGTAAGCAGAAGCAGAGTAAAAGACAAAGGTATAGTTGTTTGAACATTGGGAGTTACCATCTCTCACCTCAAATCTAGAACAAGTACAAAACAGCTCTAATGAAAAAATCCCAATTTCATTGGGTTGAGAACCCATTTCTGTCAAGACAGAAACACTTGCCAGAGAAGCGCTTTTCCTGGGAGAGGACGGGCAGGTCCAGCGGGCACAAGCAGAAAGGAGCGGTTGGAGGAGGCATCTTAGACAGGGTCCAGGCTGTGGACGACACAGGGAAGAGCTCAGTAAATTTTGTGCGCAGGTCCAGAGGCCCCTTTTAAAGAGCTGGACGCAGGTGCGGCCAATCCCCGCTGATCCGGCGGCCAATCCCCGCTGATCCGCTGGCCAGCTGCTGGGCTGCGGGTAACTGTTTGTGAGTAACACTTTTGTTTAAGGTCTGCTCCTTAACAATTCATGGATTGTTACTAATCATTTAAAAATAATAGATATTCACAAAGAAATTTAGAAATGTGTTACAGTCATGTCTTGTTCCTAGCATTTACAAAACGGCTTGTAAAACACTTGCAAATATAGTACAATGGGTTAGTAAGCATAAGCACTTAGAAGCTCTTCAATAAATTCTTTGTGAGATAGGAGAAAGATCTTGGTAATCCATTTCTAAATTTTAAATTTATTTTTAAAATTATCCTTATTGATTTACTATTATATTATAAAATGGTTAGTAACAGGCTATTAATAGGTATATGAGCAGACAAACTAAAGTGTTACCCATTTGTGCTCTGTGAAAATACACCGACCATGTAACATAGAATCACTGGAGTGGAAATAACACAATGTGCAAAGAGATGGGAGGAGATGCCTGGGGAAAGTGTATGTTTGTGTCATTTGATGGCTGTGTGTACCATTTCAATTCAGCAAGAGGTGTTTTGATGGATTGCTGTTTAAATAAGCTGTCGAGATACTTTTGAGAAAAGGTACTTTTCTATTTACAACATCTAAGCGCACACTTTTAATGAAAAGTACTGTAGCTTAAAACCATTATAGTGACTGAAAGTCTTCTTCAGACCCATAAAAACAGGGCTATCTGTGTTGCTCTGTGTTACATCATGTCACCAACACCATAGCTTAATATGAGGTCCTTATTGCCAGGACCACAGTCACATTTTGAAGCTGTGTCCTTTCTTTGGCCTTTTTGTAAAGGACCTCTGTGAAAATTTCACTATGATACAAACCCGAAAGAATCAGCCCTACAACAATTCATTGTAAATCTGCAACATACTAACTGTAAAATTCAGTGTCAGATCATTGTTTTTAGAGTGAATAATATTTCAGAATATGAATCATCAGATAAAATTATGTGCAGAGTTTTCCTCATTGCACTGCAATGGTCCCTGAATACTTCACAATCCGTTGTTGCAGTATCAATATAGGCACTGTTTACAGGAAAACAAAAGCCATTTTAAATGTTTAAACATAATGTTTTCTTGGGCGATCCTTGTTTTTTTGGCAGTATCATTTCCCAAAGCGACAGTCTTATGTTCAAACAGGCTGCAGGATGAGTTTACGTCTGGGGAGTTCTCCAGATTTATCATTAGATGTTGCAAATACATACATACTTTAATTTATACTTCCATAAGTTCAAGGGCTTTTTATTGCAGTCAGGAATGTTTATGCCGATCAAAGAGAGCCACACCTGCTAACTGGGGCTTGATAGCCGATGGCCTTTTAGGGCATCAGACACTGTCAGGTAGAGGTGGAGATGAAGTGAAGGTTGGATGCTATACACTGCTGATGTGGGACCAAAATACTTTGCATTCTCTTTGACTCTGTTTGATTAGTTGCAAAGGGGAAATCTAAAATCATCTAAAACTGGAAAACCATCACCAAGCGTATACAGAACAGTACAGGTGCTCAGAGACACCAGAACATAAAAAATGTATATGAATTTTATTTCAGTTTTTATTAATTAATGCTAACCCAATATAAATATATCTGTACCTCTTTCATTGACTTCATTTTCACCTTTTATTTGATTATAAAATGAATGCAGTAGTGTTTAGTTATTGTAGCAGAATGTTGTCTTATGTACTCATTTTTTGCAGTGAAAGTTAACATTATGCTAAAATGGCAGTTGCCCTTTGGTCCCACAGGTCAATGTTTAATCTTAAAAACTTCACACAGTCTGGCTGACGGGGGAAAAAAATCAGCCAACACTAGTATTGAAAACTATCCAAGGTCCATCTGCTTCCAGCAGGAAGGTGACCTCCTCAGTTTGAAGAACGCTGACCTACACTTGGCATAGAATTAAAACATTAAGCCACATTATCGTGGATGGCTCAGTAAGTAGGACAGTTGTCTCACACCTCTAGGTTTGAGGGTTTAAGTCGCCCCCAGCTCTGCAGTCTGAGTCAGTATGTTCACTGTGTTGTGTGGGTCTCCTCTAGGTACTCCAGCTTCCCCCCACAGTTCAGAGGCATGCAGTTAGATGAACTGCTATCACTAAATTACATGTGTGGATCTGCCTTGAGATGGACTGGCTTCATTTCTAGAAAGATAGATGGATGAAAGGCATGTTATCATATAGAAACCTCATATTAATAAGCTGTAATGTAGGAATATTTGTTAAAGTATTTGTTCATGAAAATCTATAGAACTGTATAGATTTATATTGAATTGATGAAATACACCTACTGCCCGTGCTGAATATATGGACAAATCAACAAGTGAACACTGAAGAAAAGCATGATGTGTGTCAACAGTAACTGCAACACATAGATGCTTCAGTATCGGTCTTTTTTTTGTTACATAAGAGGACAGACTGACATAAGAGGGTGGCCCTAAGAGGTTTTCTCCACTCGTAGCTCTGAAGTCAGACAGGATGGTGAAACCACAAGTCCATGGTCTGTCACTCTGTGAGAAGACACCTGAAGAGCATCACTCAACATTACAGCAAACCTCTGAAAGACTCTGGCAAACTCATTACGCTACATGGCAGAATCTTGACAGGCAATTACTTTATTACTCATTGCCTCTCACAGCCCTTTTAGAAACAGTGAGCTTACACTTGCCACACCATCTCCAAGCTTTGTTGAGCCTAATTCTATGGTATGATTCTCCTACAGCTACCATAAGATATAGGTTACATCTAAGGATTTTCTTTTTAAAAAATGCGATTCTCTGGTTCTGCTTGTTGCTGTTGGAACTGGCTTGAGGTGTGTTTATAAAAATAAAACAAGAGCACCATAGGAATTAATAGCGTGATGTTTTTGGTGGCAAGGGAATCCATTAAAGTAGACTTGGCATTTTCAGTCCTAGCTGTGGTCCACCCCGTGCTGCGTGACGAGGTTATTTCAGTAATAACACAGAATGCAGAAGCATGCTGGGTGTAAAATTCTCTTATTTGTAGAAGGCAAACAGCAAGCGTCAGTGTAGCAAAAAGCATCTTAAAGCATTTTTATCCCCACGGTGCTTACAAGTGTTTGTTTTGCTCGAAAGTTTGAAAGTGTTGTCCTGTGAAAGTGAGAAAGCATTTTCTGTGCTGTTATTAGTTCCATTAATAATCGTTTTATTATTAGTAGTTCTGCCCTGTCTCCTGAATAAACTATTTTTGCTCTGTGTAGTTTTTATATATATATATATATGTGTGTGTGTGTGTGTGTGTGCGTGTGTGTGTATATATATATATATATATATATATATAATTGTGGGGTTGTTGTATTTGTTCATTAGTAACTGGTAGTTAAAGTTCTCACTACTGGGACTGGTTTTGCTGGGCAGTGTCAGACATGCATACTCTGCTGTGCATGACCGCCTTTGTTTCCCTCATCATTACTTGCTTGTGGCCAGTCTGCTGAAGACAGGCTTGATGGTGAGGAAGTTCACGAGCCTTTTGGAGCTGGAGGTGGTGCCAGATAAATGTTTGACTGTGTTTTTTGTAGTATTGAGTCACTAAAATCTGCATAATATGGCTAAACTACTGTGATGAATTGGCACCTCACCCCATTCTCGGTTATTCCCTGGCTTGTGCCAATTCGCTCTGGACCCCCGTGTTCCTGAATGGGACAAGCAAGTATAGAATATGAATTTAAAGATGGATGGATGATGGATGGGTGGGTGGATAGATGTCATTTCTATTATTATTATTATTATTATTACTATTATTATTATTGTCGTTGTTGTGATTATTATTAAGAAGACCAGTTCCCCTTCTGGTCACTAGCTATGAGGTGAATCCTACGCAGATTACTGATGCTGGTGGGCTCTCATATGAGGAACCACATGTCTGACATGAACAGCTGTTAGACTGTGACAGACTGAGGTTTTCCACCATAACTTATTTTTATTTTAATCTTTGATGTTGTTATTCCCTTTATTTGTCCCAAATTAAAGTACTGACATGTCATAATGTCACTAGATGATATGCCGAGCATTTGAGGGATGATGTAACATAGTCACCCATCTCACATGCTGGGAAACTAAGGTGACATTGTTATGTGCAGAGGAAGGTGACTGAATCAGCATCTGCTTAACGGAGCCTTAAGGGTTACATTAAAGTTGCAAAGCCTAAAGAACTACAAGTTTATGGTTTTAGTTAACAACTTTTACCAACTGCTTAAGTTTATGGAAGTTGGCTCATTCAAGGTCAGCAAAGGTCATCTGACCAAAACCAAATACTGAAAACATGGCCTATATGCAGGACAGGCATGTCCTTCCACAGCAGTCATAACAATAGTAGATGGTTCCAGAATGTTCTCTGTGGTGAGGGAACGGCATTCAAATGAAGCCCAGCCCTGGGGTTTACACCACACTGCTTGCTCCGCTTGTGCGATTTACCACGATGCAGGCAAACGGCGCCTCCTGCAGTGCTTCCCGGCGGCACACTGGCCTCCTCCTGCAGTGCTTCCCGGTGGCACGCTGGCCTCCTCCTGCAGTGCTTCCCGGTGGCACGCTGGCCTCCTCCTGCAGTGCTTCCCGCCGGCACGTTGGCCTCCTCCTGCAGTGCTTCCCGGCGGCACGCTGGCCTCCTCCTGCAGTGCTTCCCGGCGGCACACTGGCCTCCTCCTGCAGTGCTTCCCACCGGCACGTTGGCCTCCTCCTGCAGTGCTTCCCGGCGGCACGCTGGCCTCCTCCTGCAGTGCTTCCCGGCGGCACGCTGGCCTCCTCCTGCAGTGCTTCCCGGCGGCACGCTGGCCTCCTCCTGCAGTGCTTCCCGGCGGCACGCTGGCCTCCTCCTGCAGTGCTTCCCGGCGGCACGCTGGCCTCCTCCTGCAGTGCTTCCCGGCGGCACATTGGCCTCCTCCTGAAGCACGCCGCTAAACTGCATAGCCTCCAGCACTAAATTACCTGATAGGAGCTGCACGTCCACAGATCTGACAGCTTTTCACGCTGAGAGCAAGTTTCCCGAGAGCTGCAAGGAAACCCACGCGGCACAATTCAGGGCCAGTGCCCCGTCCTCACACACGGCAGCTCTGTCAGGAACAAGCCCCCCCCAGCAGTGGAAGCCATTTGGGAAGGATGTTGCTCTTTCTGAGCGTCAGCAATTTGTTTTCAGATCCCTTAGTGGACATCACAGGGCTAAAGAGCTCTCGTCCCTGGGCGACGCTCCGGTGTGACGGATTTCACTAGGACATACAGGGATTTATTGGTGATACAGAGACTGCAGCTGTCTGTGTTGTGGGCTTGGGGTTTATTTCAAAACAACATGCAAAGTGAGACAGACAGCACCACTGGTCACATGGTTCGTTTCCGTCATTCACTTATATTTGTCATTCGCTAAAAACAGCTAATCCTCAAAGGTCAGCTTTTAATGTTCAAAATGTTTGTTTTGTGAAACTGCAGGGAATATCCAGTGGTCGGTCTTCTGTTTGGGTTTCTCTCTAAGTCCCACTCTTCAATTTACATTTGCCCACTGTGGCTTAATAAAAATTAATGAAAAATGTATTAGTTACACCAAGATAAATTCCTTGTACTTGAGCTGTATATGGCGAATAAAGTTGATTCTGATTTTGATTGTTCATATATTCGTTTTAACAAACAAACCATGAAAATACTGGTTAATACTGCAACAGGAAATTTAAATGGGTTGTTCTTGTAGAAGAATAGAGGGTAAAGAAACATAAGGTAAGATCGTCTCTGGTCGGCACAATAAACAGAACTGCATAGGGAAGCGTCAGTGAGCACTGGGTTTATTTGCAATAGTGTTTGCAGAGGATGTTGGATGAGGTTCAGCACAGACAGAAGTATCAAAGCGACGTGGGCCACCTACGTTAGTTAGCAAAGAAATTAACAGATGAAACAAGGGGGAAAATTTCAAAAGGTGACAGGAGGCTGATAGCCAGTTATGGTGTGAAAACAAACCCATTGATTTTCCAGTTTTCAAAAACGTAGGTTCAGATTAAACAAATTACTTGCTCATTTTTTTTAACTCTTCTTTAAGAAACTCCCCCTCCCCAAGCTCTTTTAGAATTTAGTGATCAGTGTTGACACACCACAACAAAATGCATCCTCTGCATTTAACCCATAGGTGACATAGCAGGTGACAGCTAATTCAGCACCTGGGGAGCAATGCTTTGGTTGGGGAGTGGGGGGGGGGCGACTTCGTTGGTCAGGGGTTCAAACCAGCAATCTTTCAATTACAAGTGTGCTTCCCAAGCCATTAGACCACCGCTGCCCACTCTGATGTCACCATTTGGAGAAAACAGTAACTTTGCAATTATTTTAAATTAAATCCCAAGTTTCCTCGTTCTACTTTCCTTATCTTGAAATCATCCTTCAGACATTTTTCATCTATAGGATTGTCAATGTTTTATGCCTCGTCCCTGACTCCTTTCATGCAAAAAGCAGTGCTTTAGTTCTCTCAGTTTTCTGGGAAGAATAAAGCAGAGTCTGACCCAAGGGCACAAAGTACAGCAGGCTGATTAGTGTTTTTGCTGAAGCGCACCTTAGACTTTGATATCTTTTCATGGCACAGGTCCCAGGAAAAGTCACTCTCATCCTACGACCCGTGTGAAAGTTATTCCTTCCAGTGAGCCATGGAACAGCTCGGTCAAGGCGGTGGTATTGGGGGGGAGGGGGGCGGAGGTTCTTCACCACATGCCCAGTGTCACAGAAGGTGCCAGGACTTGCTGTATTCGCACTGGTTCACAGTCGACGACTTCAGCTCTACACAGGCCACCATGACAGGAGGTCCTCGCTCAGGTTAACCGTATGCAGAATTATTATGCGCAAAAGTGCGCCTGGGCTAGAGAGATACTCACCTTGAGCCTACCAACTCCAGGCAGCCCCTTCATATATACCTGCCTTCCCCAGGGCACCTAGTAACCTGCAGTGTCTCTTGGAAGCGCGAGATCTCAGCAGGCTTCTCCACAACTGGGCAAATCCAGCACTGGCCGCAGTGTAAAGTCCCTTTCTTTGGGTGAAGGCTGAGTAGCATCATGGTAAAAAGCTGCTGCTTCTCCAAAGGCTTGGGGCAAAGGGCCATCTATCGTCTATCCTTTCTATCGTCTATCCTTTCTATCATCTATCCTTTCTATCGTCTATCCTTTCTATCATCTATCCTACCTTGTGGCCAGTGTCAGAGTACCAGGGGAAAAAGAAATCACAGCAATGTTTCCTCAGAACTCTGCTCCGTCCACTTCTGAGTTCCTGTGATCATTCTGAGCCAGGATATTGAAATAGGAGACCAAAATATGCCTGTAATTTCATATCTTTTTAGCAACAGAATATGACACTAAACTGCCTCTCATCAGTGAGATTTGGGCATGGCTACTGTCAACAGAAAACACAGAAATACTAACCAAAAAATACTTAAATTACAATGTTTGTGTTTTAAGACCTAACTAATAAAATCAACAGACATCCAACATGGTCTTATCTGAACAAACCAGTACTTCCAGTCAAATATAAAGGGATAGAGCAGCCCATGAATAAAAAGAGACCAAATCTACCTTAAATAATATTTTAAATCACATTCTTAACAACTTTATCAAGAAAGACATTCGACACCAAGCTGGGTCATGAGTGTGTATACAGTGAGTATAGTGTGACTCCTGCTACTGCATTGATTTACTATCTGTAGAATAAAGTCGGCAGGATTTGCATTGTTTGATTCTGGGACTTAAACAGCATTTTTTAACAGTGTCCCTGACTGTGAATTTCTGTACTTGATAGATACAAACCAAAATACCTCTGCTTTGAATTTAGCATTCATTTTTCCTGATCTTTGTCTAATTTTGGCAATTTTTTTACAAGATAAATTATTTAAGAACAATATGACTACTCTGCAAAATATAAAATGCAGTGGTTTATGTTATTTTCATTAAAATATTTCAGAGAAATCACCTAGATTTTACAAATCATGGATTGTTTCATCAATGCAATGCAACAGAGTTCTTGAATCACTCACACCATGGCTTGAAATATGGTACAAATACGCCTTGTGTTTATGAAGGGTGTTTATCGGCCTTCCAGCAGCGTCTCAGCAGTATCTGTGCATGCGATGAGCCCGTGGACATCAGACAGAGCTCTCTGACTCACTGCTGGGAAGTGACTCTTACCGCCTGGCGGGGGCACGTGTGAAGAGCCAGAATGTGACCCCCTTTCCCTGCACCACCTGTTCCATCACCTTTCCACCTGCTTCCCGTGAATGCACTCTGTGCCCTGCACTGTCCCCCTTCACCTCAGAGCCAAAGGTGCACTGCAACTGGCCAAAGAAGCTCATAAATAATGTATCGCACAAAGGAGGGGCCTTCCAAGTTTAGGAAGAGTCAATCAGATATGTTTGGCCTTTTATTTTGAGGAAATATATATTTTCTGAGTGGAAGCATGATGGTTAGAAGTGTGACCTACTGGGTGGAGCTTCAGGTCCATCCCCTGGACTCTCTGGTTTCCCTCCTTCAGTCCAAAAACATGCAGCCGGCTGAACTGGTGTCTTCAAATTGCCCTCTGCAGTGCGAGTACATTTGCCTGATGCCCTTGTGCTGTGTAACAGACCCATGCCCCCCAACATTGTGCTGGATAAATGATCAGTGTATGAACCAACATAGGTGGAAAGTTCAGGTCCAGAAAGTACAAATACAGACCAAGATCTTGTTTCATCCATCCAGTTGAGTATAAAGAGTCTCGTATTTACAAAATCCTGGTCCGGATTAGTACTTTCTGGACCTGAGCTTTCCACAACTGGATATTTTGGTTACTAAAATAAACTGTATAATCATTAGCATATGTAATGCACATTAAATACTGAGATACACTAATATATGTACTGAAGTGTTAAGATTTCTAAAATAGAGTAATAAAAATTATGCCCCTTCCAATCATTTCAAGACCTGCAGACCTTCTCTAGAACCTTAAAGTGACACACTTAAGCTAAATTATTCCAGTAAATGATTTCTTTGGATTGGAGTTGCTCTTCTGTGGATTGTTCCTGGTTCAGTCCATTGTATTTTTATTCATATCATTTAGCATGGGAGGGTCCCTCGGCAGCCTGAAAACGGCACTTGTCAAATTAACAGCGGTGATTCAGATGCTGCCACAGCACATGTACGGCGGAGCACAGTTAAAAGGTCAATGATTTCAAATGAATCAATCAGTGAACTACAACTTAATAGTTTAGTGATGCCCTTATATGAGCTCATGAGCTCAGTCGTAAATTCTGGATATTGCCTGCTGAAGGTCAAGATTTTTTATTTGATTGTTCTTGTATAATAGACTCACTAGTACATTTTTATTTCTATATGCAGCAAAAAATAAATAAATTAATTAATTAATTAACGAGAAGAACCATTTTTCTTATATGACAGGCGTCAAGCAGTGACAGGTATCTAGGTTGTACATGGGAAACAGGCTCTTTACCATAAATGATTTCAGGTCCATCCCCCTACTCATAACACATGCACGCGTCGTTTAGGTCATTTCCTCCTCATAATCAGAAAGAAGTTATTTTTGATTCATGTCAATTAATAACAGTGTAATCATCACCACGCTCAGCAGAAAAGCAGTAGCAAGCCTAATATCAATGCCAAGCCACGTGGGCCGGGATCTCCTCCCAGGTAAGCCACTCCGCGGGGGACAGATCGAAGACAGTGGTGGCACGTACGAGTCATGTGGCCTTTCTGATCTCATCAACACACTTGTGACAGGTCCTGGTCAATTCATCATCCCCATTACTCTGGGAGCACATCCAGCCGTGTCCCTGGGGGCTCCAACGAACCATTCCCAGAATGCCTTTGATCTCCTTCCAGAGCTTATTCAGCTTCTAGGGGCAGCGCAGTCTGCCGTGTTCTCCATCACTGTCACACGGCGTCCATCCCGTGAAAGGTGTGACCTGCCGGCTGCTCACGCAGCAAAAAAGCCACGATACTCATTCTGCCGTTGCCTTAATGCAAAGGTCCGATCTAACCACACCAATTAACATAAAAAACAGCAGATGTTGCCGTAGCTGCTGTTTTCATTAAACATTTATTCCTCACACCACTACAGTTGTGCGCTGAACCCAATCGTCTGGGGGCACCTAGTTTCTTTCAATGAAATTATGTTAATAGCATTATTTTCTTTATGTTATCATCCTTCAGACATATTTCTCTTATGTTACCTGTTATGCTACTATTGTGTTTTGTTTTTTTTTGCGAAAAACCTGTACGTCATACTCATTTAAATATTCAGTAACACTTTACTTCAAGCTCTCATCTCTAATGCATTATAGATACCTTTATAATGCATTATAATGGTTGGTAGAGGCATTAAGTATGCTTTGTACTGCATTATGAAGGTATCTATAATGGGTTATGCCTTTTTATAAATATTTATAACCATGTTTGTAATGCTTTATAAAGTTTTATGAATGTGTTCATAGATTCTTATAGACACGGCAATCATAAAAAGTGTTACCAAATTGAATTTATTTTATTACCCTACAACTTTCTTCATGTCTTTAGGCTTTGCATTCATTCCTTTGGATGTGAATAATCCAGTACATTCATTTACCTCAAGGTCTGGTTCTTTCCCAATATATTTTTAAATAAGTGTCACCAAGGAGCTACACATAGGTTTTCTGCTGGAAATGCTACTTTACATTTTCCCCGGAGGAATCCTCATTCTCCATCTGCCTTCTCGCCTTTGAAGAATTAAAAAAAAAATGCTTGGTTTAGCTTAAATCTAGCTTTCAATCTAACTTGTTACACCAAAGGTTAATGGAAAATTGAACTGGTGAGGAAGAAGATTTTAAGATTCATTGCCTCCTATACATATAGAAATGGTACAATTTTGTCCAGGCTGTAAAAAGGGAGAGAATAAGTACCATAAGCTGTCTCACAGACATTGTTATGTGAGATTACCGTTATGCTTCACTGACTATCACCTAAAATCAAATGTTGATGACAACACCAGCATATTTCATTAGTCATATTCCCTCCAAGCGAGCTTGATGGGCCAAATGGCCTCCTCTCATCCTTAACTTTCTTTTTCTCTTATGTTCTTATCTTAATAACATCAATAAAGTCATAATTACTACTACTAATAATAATAACACCTGTGGCCATGCTGCAGCCTGATTTTGGTCGGCTCTTCTTCGGCTTTCGCGCTCTTCCCCAAACTGAGCCCGAGAACAGCCCTCGCCAAAGCCAAACATCCATCGCCCACCTTTACTTGCTTCCTTTCTTTGCAAAGCCATCGTCACCCATGATTTCCCAGCCTGCCTTGTTTAACATATTCTGTCCTTGACCAAACTTTGGCATTTGTATGCAGAGGCACATTATTTAGGACACAGTGCCACATCAATCCAGAAAAACTCTTCATGTATAGATATATTGACATCCCGCCAGACCACTATATAAAGCTGCCTCCTTCAAATTGGAAAACACTGGAGAGAAAACTTCATTATGAAAAGGGGAGAAATGGCTAGAGAGGAAAGGATAGCGTATCAGTGAGACAAATGATAAGATAGATCTTATCTGACAGCATAGTGGTCCCTATCAAATGTAATTAGGTTTTTAATGAATGAATATTGACTGAGAAGGTGCCCTACCTTGCTTCTGTGCAAGAAGGAGGATCCAAAATGGCAGGACTACTGCATCGGCAGACACAAGCAGTGAAGCTAAGAAAATGGTAGCAATTGGCTTAAGATAATGCATTTAACAGTGTTATCTTTAAATATATTTGGAATCACAACTTCAAAGTACAGGGGTTTTCCTGTATGATCCATGTTTAACTGGCACAAAAGTATTGCTATTAAATACACTAACCAAGGGCATAACTTCAGATTGGACATTGTGGGGGTTGAGGGATCCACCCATTTAAGGGGGTACAGTGGGTTGTATCGGCTAGTTTATTGGGATGGTTACAACACTCCCCCCCCCCCATTCCCTCCCATAATTTACGCCCATGACACTAACATACACAGACACCCATTTTGATATAGTAAGGGTGGTTCTTAGGAACTCCTCTCATCTACAAAGATGTCATTGACATTAGAATATATGTGTGCAAATCTATAGACCGTGGAAAGAACATAGAGAACCATGGAGGAAGAAGAAATGGTTTAGAATGCAACAACTATATTTGGCTTATTGGCAACACAGGAGAAAATATACTCAATCATTCAAGCCAACATTATTCAGGCTCTTTGAAGCACATTCAGCCGTGAAATCCAGGCATATGTAAGGTATCCGTGGGTGCTACCATCCTCCATTGTTTTTAAGAATCTTACCTTTTGCATGGCATCCTGGATGATTTAATACTGAAGGATGATACTCACAGCAATCCATGAGCAAAGCCAGAGATTACATGACACAACATAAACAGTCAAAGCAGAGTCCAGTGCTGACACCAATCAATGTAGACCGCAGTGCAGAAGCTGCTCAAGTGTGATTATGGTCCAGCTTTTGGTTTATATGTCTTTCAGCGTTAAAGATGGTCAGGAGGGTGTGAGAAAAGTGAAGCTGAAGTGTAGCATTTCATGCATGTTTCAGGCTGTTGCTTCAATGTTGCATTACATTATAACACGGATTCCTGAGTCACTTCAGCACAAATTACCCATTCTGCTTTGTAGTCATCCTCAGAAAGGCTATGAGAATAATCATATTTTTAAAACACATCAAAACTCAGCACTTTTATAACAGTATATTTAGTAATATATGGCATTTTCAAACAACTTGTGTTCTTTTTGTTGATATGCAGTTAGTAATTAAGCATTAAGCAACAAATGGAAGACTTCAGTGGTACAACTTTCCAGTGATTGTTGTTTTGTAAGTGCACCACTAAGCCATTGAATCTTTCAGTTTTTTATAAACATCAGAAACATCTTTATCTCCTTGTATTTCTTGTCCATGGGCAAAAAAATGAGTCAAAATAAATTGAGCTGTTTCATTAAAAGCGTAATTGGAAAATGTTCCTCCACCTCCAAACACCTCTATAATTTAAAACTCTGAATTTAATTTTCCACATTTGAGATTATTACATGCATAAATGACTAAATGAAAACGGCAATCAGAGTTGGCTGTGTGAGTTATTTCAGTAGCTCAGGGATATTGTAATATTCACTTATCTCCATTAATCTACCCTCATGAAAAATGTATAGTTTTCTCTTCTTTCAATATTTTTATTGAGAAAAATATAGTTTTTATATGATAAAAATAGGAAACACTTTTGCTCTATGACAAGTAATGCATTATTAAATATCGAGGAGTAAATTTTAATGCTTGCAAAATTAAATTGCTAAAAGATATTAAGAGTTATAATGTAAATTCCATTGGAATATACTGTCCAAGGATATTTGTTTAAGGACAAATTAGCAATAAAGCAGCCCAGACAAACACTTTTATTAAATCCTCACATACTTATCAAAGTGTAATTATCTATGGCAATTACTGTACATCTAGATTTAACATGCAATTAAAACAGAAGACAGGCATAAGGAGTCATTGGTTAATTTATAGAATTGTTTTAATATTTTGATAATGCTGACTCATACTCTTTACTGTTAGAGTGGTTTGTACTGTGTGTATACTACTGTGTATTAATAAACCTGTCATTAATGCAAAGAGATTGAGTGATGCAGTGTTAATCCAGGAGCCTAGGCATTAACCACCATTATTATAATTATTTTAAAAGTTAACCATAGCCTAGGTGTGTAATAATAAATTCCATCTAGGTTTCTGTAACCTCACTTTTTGGTATTTGCACAATAATGAAATTGCCTAGCAAAGCATTTTTTAGAACATATCCTGTTGTTATGTGATGTGTAACTGCATTGCTGTTGTCATTATTTGATGGCAGCTTTTTATAAGAAAGTCTAGATTTTCATCACATTAAAGAATAAATTAAAGAAATTCTGAGTGGTTGCTGCAAAGTTTGTTAATAGCATTCAAATCACGTCAAAGCATAAAGCCAAATAATTTTCTACAACACAGCTTACAATCAAAATCAGTGAATGAATTGTGAAATTAGATGTATAAAGTCAAAAATAATAATACTAAATGTACAGCTCTGGAAAAAAATTAATAGACCGCTCCATATGTTTTAAGAATATGCATTATAAATCTTGGTTTAGTCCTGGCCTGGTTCTGCTAGCAGAAGGCTACACTGTAAGGTGGGCTCAAAACACAAAAACAATATGAAGTAGGAGACACTGGCAATAACCAAAAACCAGCCAGATAGAGGGCAAAACCAACTTTCTAATGCCAGAGATGGCCGTCAACATATCCAGCAGTGCCTCATGAAGTAGAGGATGAAATCAAGTGACCTTCAAAAAGGAACAGGAAACATTAAGTTGTGTGAAGTGCACTGCTAGGACAGTTCGTAACAGGCTCTTCGAAGTAGCACTGGAGTCCCCTAAAGCAAGGAAGAAGCCCTTCATCAATTAGAAACAGAGAAGAGCCAGGTTTACAAAAAAATATCTTTTACACAGAAGCGTACCAATACATAGAGGGATGAGTGGAATTAAAAATGTTGCTGTGGTCTCTTATTTTTTTCCAGAGCTGTATGAATAACTCTCCTAGTTGCAAATTATGTTTTTTACTACAGTATCTCCCATTCCTACAAATGAAGTACTGTATGTGCCGTAGAAGGCCTTAGCTAGAGATCCTTCCGTGCTGGTTTTGGCAGGACGATGCAACCTCAATCCGTCCTGGTGAGTGGCTGCTCAATGTCTTCAATGGACCTTCCTTTACAAAAGCTCTGGCATCACTTTCAAAGCCTCACACATCTATAGCACTTTTTCATTGTAATGTATCATGCCTTCATGATCACTGCATAAACATGTATAAATCAGGAATACCATTGGGAGCACGTAAATAGGGCCTGTCATAGAAAACCGGGATAATTTTGGCATAATGAATCCACATCAGAAAATGGGGTCTTTTGCAATGTCACTGAGATTCCAATCACCAGCTATGAAATACTAGGATTGCACAGCGGCACGCAATTAAATTGGCGCAGGATGTGCAGGGGGGTACGTGCCAACTCTCACTCCTTCTGTAACCATCTCTGCATGCCACTTGCACCTGCTTACTCAGGTTAAAAGAGAGATGTGTAAATTAGTGTGGCCACATTTCCGGTTCATTTAGCTGTTTCAGCCTCTAAAATTAACCAGAGTGAAGGAAATGAAGCATACCAACTTAAAAAAGCAAAGTGAATGATTGCCTGGTGAGACACAACTATTTGTGGACTTTAGTTTTATTGATTATTGTTAGTAAGACCCAGAAAAACTCATCATCAGGTTAATTCTCTTAAAAGTGGCTCATCGAGAGTCATATTAATTGCATTGCATTTGGAATTAGGCACTAAAAATCTCATTTAAAGCCCCATGATTAATAATACTTTCAGTAAGGCAAAATTTCACGTAGATACTAGCAAGGTGATCCTGCATATATGAATTATTTTTCATACCATCTCTATGAATTTTTGGTCGTGGAAGTTTCTGTATTAATGAGGTCTGGAAAATGTTGGCGGTTTGCAGTGAACTTTAACCCAGTTCATCTGCATCAATTTTTTTTTAGACAAAGTTGACTTATCAGAGTTAATTATACCAACGGCAATAGCAGTAAGGATTCAATATCAATAGCAGTAAGGATTCAATATCAATAGCAGTAAGGATTCAACATCAATAGCAGTAAGGATTCAGTACCAATAGCAGTAAGGATTCAATACCAATAGAAGTAAGGATTCAATATCAATATCAGTAAGGATTCAATATCAAAAGCAGTAAGGATTCAACATCAATAGCAGTAAGGATTCAATACCAATTGCAGTAAGGATTCATTATCAGTAGCAGTAAGGATTCGATCCCCCTTTGTTTAATTTGCTTTCACTAGTGACAATGACTCGCATTATCGGTACAGAACTAATGGGTGGTTGACAGCTACCCAACAAACAAGTGGAAGCCTGCAATCATCAGCAGGCCTATTGTCTGTACTTAACGATATGCACGTCATCATTATGGTTATGGTGAGTCTGGAGCCTTTGGCAGGGGGCACACGATGGACAGGATACCAGCATTGCACACTCACTCACACATAGGCGACTCTAGGCTTTAGTCATCCTGATAAGCGCCTTGCAGAGACAGGGGCAAATGCTGGACCGGTGTAGGGAGGAGGTCCCCCTCTGTAAATTTTGCCTACTGGGGGGACGTCGCCCATTTCTCTGCCCCCCCTCCTGTGTATATGAATGGTGCATGTACCATGATGGGATATTCCCTGCCTTGCTCCTGTAGTTTCTGGGATAGGCTCAAAACTCATGGGACCCTGCATAGGAAAAGCGGGTATAGAAAATGAATGGATAGAGGCATGAATGGATGGATAGAGGCATGAATGGATGGATAGAGGCATGAATGGATGGATGGATGGATGGATGAACTTTTTTCAAATGACATCTTCATCTTATGATTGCCCTCTGCTCTCACACACAATCACATACTATGGTCAGTTTAGAGTCTCCGGTTCATCTAACCACATATTTGCAGACTGGAGGAGTAAACTGGAGTAATCCACACAAACAGAATGAGAACCAGCTCTGCATATTAAAATTATTTATTTTATAAATAATTTTTAAAATTATCATTTATATATAGCAGTGGATCAACACATAACATATGCAAGCCAATGTTGCACCATATCACTTATAAGGAAGAACGGATCAAGGAGGTATTGCAGAAGCTACAGAGGGTGTCCAGAGGTTAAGACAGAGGCTGAGAGAAGAGCAGAAAGCGCCTGTGAAAGATGATTAAGAAGAAGATGACCAGAGGATGTCCTTTGCCTTAAGGTAGAAAAAGGCAGTACAATGTACACAAAACATGCAACATTATTATCTCATACTTCAATTTTAGTTGGTGTACAGTTTTACATTTTATAGATTTATTGAGCATTTGAGATATTCTGTTATTTTTTTTTCTCTTGGGTTTTTGCAGCAATCTTTGTTCCTGTATGTTATAAAGTGATTGCATTTACAGTAACCCACCAGTACTTCCATGAACTTTTGAAACCAGCAAATATTTTGACTAGTAACACAACACAAATGATAATAAATGTTTTAAATGTACTCATACGGTCTAACAGCATAACTAAACCATGTTTCCCCTTCACTAGGATACGAGCCTGTTAATGAGACAGCAGAATCTTAACAATGATATACTGTATCTTATCCCTGTCAGATTTTCTCACCATGTAATCTGAATGCTAAATATTTTAATATACCAAAAATAGCATTTAAATTGTACTGCACAGCTTGAACTCTTTCTGATTTCTGACATTCTTTTCCAATTTTGTGAATTTATTCTGCGTTCCCATGAGAAAATGATTGAAATGCAGTCTCCAAAAGAGGCGAAAGATTGTTTCTCCTTATGATAACCAAATAACGTAGAGTGGCTCTGAACCCATTTCACATTTTGTACCCCATCTTGGGGGGACAACATGTGCAGTAAGATGCTCAAATTGCCCTTCGCTTCAGGGAAAATTAAAAATGTGCACATTCCACTCATAAATTAGATATCGATTGTAGGTGAACAACCTTTTCCTCAGCAAAGAGAAGCCTCTTAAAAACCAGAACACATAATGTACACATGCACATCCTGTCCCCCTCCCATTTCACACCAAGATTACCAAAGTAGCTACTGAGAGCACTTTTCCTTATCTTTCTGTCAAAGCCAAAGTAAGGGATCATCAATCAGACCCCAGGAATTACAACAGGGTATCTGGGAGCTGCTATGGTGAGCGTAGTGGGGAAAAGGTCCAACCCAAAATCCATTCCTCTGGTCACCTTGCTTGAGGGGACACAAATAATGTAGTAGTACCCGCTCACTTAATGCATTAATTAACCATTAACTAAGTGTTGGTTACGTACTGATCCCATGCTTGTTCATCATTAATAAATCATGACAGTTTATGTATTTCATTAGCTTACAGTTAACAAATTATTTAATAATTAACTAACATAGATCGTGCATGACAGACATGAACTGTCATAATTTATTAATGATGAACTAACACTTAGTTAATGTTTAATTAAGTAAGTGTGTACTACTACATTATGTCCTAAAGTAAAGTGTTCTCATTCCTCCTGTCATGCACAGGTCCTGTTTGCCAGTTTGGTCAGCAACTCTCAAGTGTGATTAAATCCTTAATTCAGATCTTGTTCTTAAAAAAATACTTCATTCTTAATTTGCATTCATCCATCCATCTTACAACCACTTGTCCTAGTCAGAGTCACGGGGCAGATCTGGAGCTTATCCCAGCAGAACAGGGCACAAAGTGGGGTTTATTTGACTTTGTACTTGAATTTCTTACATAGTCAATATAAATATACATTTAGCTTTGGTGCCTCATGGTTACGCATTCTCCTCACAGTTCCGGCATTCTCTCCCAGTGCTGCTGGTTTCCTCTGACAGTCCGAAGAAATGCTCTTCTGGAGAAATAATGACTTTCTCTTTCTGCAAAACTTACTGTGCGAGTGAATGCCTGGCATGTCACTGTCCCCTGACAGGCATGGGGTCCTTGCTGCAGCTGGGCTCATTTATTCCCAGTGAGAAGTGACTAGATAATTACTTAATTAAACTGGAAGAATGGATTTATTGACAGCGGTGGCATCTTTACAAGGCAGTTTACAAAGCACAAGTAGTGTCAAAACCATTTATAAGGATCATTGTCAAAACACAAAAAATCCATTTTCAATGTATTACAGGTCTGAACATCCTAAAGTATACTGGTGTGACTCTGAATTTATGGGAACCCCCAAGGACTGGTGAATTATTCAGGTCCATAGGTGGAAAAACCACAACACTTCTACCAGTGTGCTTGACAGCTGGAATAAAGGTTTTTTGGAGGTAGGCCTTGCGAGGTTTGTCAGACTTAGTGTCCACTGTCCAGAGACTATTCTTTTGCAAACTCATGCTGAACCTCCATCCATCTTCCAACAGCTTATCATGGCCAGGTTCTCAGGGTAAGCTGAATAGCAATTTTAGTACTGTATATATTTTTTAACATGTAAAGTTTTCATTCTGGCTAATCCATAAATGCTATTGCTATTCAGTTCATGTAATGCTGTTGAGGTACAGACATGGAAAACAGCTGCAGTAAGTCCTGTGGGTGCCTTGATGTGGTCCCGGGGTCCTATTTGATTTCTCTTGTTGCTTGTCGTTTGTGAATTTCTGTCTGTCAGAACCCTGATGTAATGTTTTGCAATTGTTTTATGGCTATCTCCAGAATAATGTGCTTTTACAACAGAAACACTCTCTGGGGTTACACTAGATTGTAGTATAGTGAAGTACACTAACTTGGACAAGTAAGAAAACCTGGCAAGGTTTCTTACCTCTACAAAGGAGAGGGCCAAATCATGGCTCAGTGTATGATTAAATTTACATTCACTTATTTACACACTTAGCCATTATTTGTCTACCTAGCAGAGCTATGTTCCACTTATTTTTGCCTATGGACTGATGCATCCATACATTTTCTTTACCGACTTGTCTAATGTAGGGTCACGGGGGTCCGAAGCCTATCCCAGAGGCTATGCCAGAGCATATCCCGGAGCCTATACTGGAGCCTATTCCAGAGCCTATCCCGGAGGCTATTCCAGAGCATATCCTGGAGCCTATCCCGGAGCCTATTCCGGAGCCTATCCCGGACCCTATTCTGGAGTTTAATCTGGAGAATATCCTGAGCCTATCCCGGAGGCTATTCCAGAGCCTATCCTGGAGCATATCCCGGAGCCTATACTGGAGCCTATCCTGGAGCCTATTCCAGAGCCTATCCCGGAGGCTATTCCAGAGCATATCCTGGAGCCTATCCCGGACCCTATTCTGGAGTTTAATCTGGAGAATATCCTGAGCCTATCCCGGAGGCTATTCCAGAGCCTATCCTGGAGCCTATCCCGGAGCCTATACTGGAGCCTATCCCGGAGCCTATTCCGGAGCCTATCCCGGACCCTATTCTGGAGTTTAATCTGGAGAATATCCTGAGCCTATCCCGAAGCCTATTCCAGAGCATATCCCGGAGCCTATACCGGAGCCTATACTGGAGCCTATTCCGGAGCCTATACTGGAGCCTATCCCGGAGCCTATTCCGGACCCTATTCTGGAGTTTAATCTGGAGAATATCCTGAGCCTATCCCGAAGCCTATTCCAGAGCATATCCCGGAGCCTATACCGGAGCCTATACTGGAGCCTATTCCAGAGCATATCCTGGAGCCTATACTGGAGAATATCCTGAGCCTATCCCGAAGCCTAATCTGGAGAATATCCTGAGCCTATCCCGAAGCCTAATCTGGAGAATATCCTGAGCCTATCCCGAAGCCTATTCCGGAGCCTATACTGGAGCCCATCCTGGAGCATACCTCGGAAACTATACTGGAGCCTATCCCGGAGCCTATTCCGGAGCCTATACTGGAGCCTATCCCGGAGCCTAATCTGGAGAATATCCTAAGCCTATCCCGAAGCCTATTCCGGAGCCTATACTGGAGCCCATCCTGGAGCATACCTCGGAAACTATACTGGAGCCTATCCCGGAGCCTATTCCGGAGCCTATACTGGAGCCTATCCCGGAGCCTAATCTGGAGAATATCCTAAGCCTATCCCGAAGCCTATTCCGGAGCCTATACTGGAGCCCATCCTGGAGCGTATCTCGGAAACTATACTGGAGCCTATCCCGGAGCCTATACTGGAGCCTATCCCGGAGCCTATTCCAGAGCCTATCCCGGATCCTATACCGGAGCCTATCCCAGAGCATATACTGGAGCCTATCCAGGAGCCTATACCGGAGCCTATCCCAGAGCATATCCTGAGCCTATCCCGGAGCCTATACCGTAGCCTATCCCAGAGACTACGCACACAAGGCAGGGAACAACCCAGAACAGAGCGGCATTCCATCGCAGTGGACTGATTAATATCTAATTGAATTCTTAAACATTGCATAAAAGCAGTACATTTTTTTAAATTATGAACTGGCGTTGATCAAACAAGGACTTCATAATTTTAATTTTACATTTATTTGTAGTATTTAAGCAGTACAAAATATTAAGATACAAAATGCATTTAAAATATGATTTGAAATAGTCTGTTAAATAACGCAATTGTTGATTATGAAATAAAATATAAAAACAGGCCAATAGTCTGATATTTCTGCAATTAATATGTCATTAATAAGTCATTTTGAGTTTTTTGATTACATTCAGAAATTTGAAGCTTGCATTGTGGGGACCTGAAAAAAGAAAAGCCATAACCCCCCTGACACACACACACACAGAAAGAGAGAGAGTTGAATATCTGTCTGTCTGTCTGATCACGTTGGTCTACACCTAGTCTATTTTTTGGTTATTGTGAGTGCTGCAACTAATTACATACAGGAAATACATAAGCCTGTAGCCTATTGGTAAAACAGGTACATGGAGATCTAACTGGCCACAGCTGTGTCAACAATGAGGGCAAAGAGATATTTCTTCCCTAAAGTCCATGTCCTGAGGTCAGGATCATGATGAGTTAAGTATGTGGTGGGATTTATATCCTGATGCTAACCCCTCTGTATGAGTGACTGCCAGCCATGGGGAGGGTTTGTGTAACATATGGATGCGGCAGACATGCTGATGTCGAAAAAGCAGGGGATGCACTGGTGCAGTGCCTTCAGTAAGACTGCAGTGAACTTGGGCAAGAAGGGGTAATCAACCATTAAAAAAACCTCCAAATAGAAATGCTCGATATTTTATCGAGTTACGACAGAGACGCTGCCTGTGTTGAGAGTGGTAAGGGAATGAGAGAGGCCTCGGTGCATAAAATCAAAGATCAGAATCCTGCATTAAGTAGAATAAGCGATGGAACTACACTGCCCACTACAGGCAGCTGGCAGCACAGCAGCGAGCCCCGCAGCAGGTGCCCCTCACGCGGCTGCTCTCCGAGCAGCAATGCGTCCATGCAGAGTCCCTCGGTGCTCGGGACAAATGAGACGAGCGCAGAAGTGACAAGCAGATGCCAGGGCTTGCAAATGCGGCTTCTGTTCGGGAGAATAGCCTGCGATACGGTGACATACCAAATATCCAGCATGCAGAAGTATGGAGTCCAGCTTACAATGGATAAATTCACCTCAGCTCAAGGAAATAAGCCAGCACCATATCAATGTAATTTCACACCAGTGAAACTGTGGGGTATCAGAAATTAATTCTCAATATTATATAAAATAAATACAATACTTTAAAATAAAACCATTGCATAGCTTAGTATATAATTCTTTCCAACGTAACCGTCTACAAAAATATTTTAAACAACATACCTCTGCCAGCTCACACCTTCCTACTTGATAGTTTTGTTGAGTAAATTTCTTGATTTACCACATGAACAACATAATCGTCATCTCTCTGATTCATTTACCAAAAAAAAGTTTCATTATTATTTTTTAAATGAGCTATCCAACTAGGGCAATGTAAGAGTTTACGTAACGCAAAACTTTAAAGCTTAAAAAAAATTATTTGACACCTCATTTATATATTATTTAAAGTTCAGAAATGAGTCATGGGGAAAATCATTAACTGATACTTACCGTCATTTAAATGTATAATGAAGATTATTATTGTAACATACAATGTCATTGCATTTAACTTATTACATAAATATAAACGCTGGCTAATGGTTGTGGGATTAAATTGAAGTGGTAAGATTCCACGCTGAAACTCAATGATTAATCAAAAAGAAAAAGATTAAGATCATCCCATTGACTGCCTTTCTTAATATGCAGTGTGAATTGATATTTGTATTTCTTTAGAATTCACGTGGCTGCACTTAATGAGATTTGGGGTCTTTCCCATCTGTATTGATGGTATAGAGGTGTAGAGTAGGGAGAGAGAGGCTTTCTAACAAGCTTGGTTGGAAGTTGATCTAAGAAACATGCAGATTTTGGGGCCATTGATTAGCATGATGGTTTTGGATGGTTGTAGTATCTATGCTGGCCTGAGGGACACACCTGGGATGGGACAAGAACGCTGAAACCTACAGGACTACTGTTAGCTGTCTGGGCCCTGTTTCTAGTTTTTCTCCCCATTATCCTTCCAATTGGTTCTTTGAGAGCAAAGGGGTGGGTACATATTTTATGAGCCAATCACGCCAGTCTTGGAGTCACTACCAAGCCAATGGTATCATGCTGGCTAATTTCAAAGAATATTAAGCAAACATTTGAGAAACTTGCTATTAGTTAGTAGAATATGCTGCCATCTACTCCCCCCTGGTCCCTTTCCTTTTTATGAACTTCTGTGCAAGATTTATGACCATTAAAACAGAAAGACGACATTAATACTGTAGCTTTGCTTGCTTTCCTTTATAACGTTCAAATGTAAATAATTATGCTGTTAAATAATATATAGGCCTACTTCTGCATTTGAAGGCTGAAAGATATAGGTTGTGTTTTATCCCAGTTCAGTCATGTAAACATTGTAGATAAAGACCCTATTTGTCGTCTACGAAATGACAGTTACTTGGTTGTATTTTTCTTGTTCAACTTTTTTGTGTTTTGATGTTAGTGCTTTGCTAGGAATTTATTCTTAAAAAAAAATCAGTGGTAGTTTGGGTTGGGATATTATTAAATGTTATTATGGAAAAGTGTACATATTAGTGGGTTAATTTTGACTTTAAAAACTCTGACAAAATGCCCTTTCTGCTGCGCCCAGATAATGTGATAATTGGCAGGGCAAACAGCATGGGCAGGCTGGATTGCAGGGCTTTATTGAAGGGAAATGAACACTGTACAGAAAACAATAAGAACCACGAGGGATCAAAAAGGGAAAGAAATGGCGAAAGACCGAGCGGGGACCAAGACAGGGTAACAACATCAAAGACAGAACTGGGGAGCACTTAAATATCATACTAACAAAGGGGCAAACAGGAGGCGGATGCAAGTGATTAACAAGAGGGCAGGAACAAGAGGTACGACAAACGAGTCCCAGGTGTGGCTTGTTTAGGGCTACGCCGTGGAGGAAACAAGAGGATCAGGCAGACACAGTGGGCGGGGCATGACCGATAAATTAGTGACATGCTTTAAAATGTAAACTGCTGAATTCTGTGCATCCTTCACTTCCATGATTGATTAGAAGGAGCCTTCGCTTTATACTGAAATGCTACATTTATACATAATTGCAGGACACAGAATTTGACATCACATACTTCCGCAATCTCTCCTCTCTTATCTGTCACACATAATTATGAAAATGATGTGTTCCAGTGGATCGGTGCCCTTTCACTTTGCTAGCTGAGCGTGGGTGGAGGGAATGGAACACAGCCCCCCCCCCCACCCCCACCCCGCCTGGAGGGGTAAGCGAGGACGGAGACATGGTACACAGCCTCCATCCTGAACATCAATGCTAATTTCTATAGCTGGCCAGAGACAAACAGAGGACAGGCTTGCAGACGACGGTTCCCCGTGACATAGATCCCGTGCTGTAAGATGCAGGCACAGGCGTGTTCACGGGGCGTTTCGGCACTTCATCTCTCCGTTGTTCTCTCAATCTTTTGTTTCTTTCTTCTTCCTCCTCTCACAGTTCGACTTCCTGCCCACGCTGCTGCAGCGTAGCCCTTCCCCTTACACCTCCCACCCCACCCCCGCTCCTCGTTCCCTCTCTTCTGCTCTCCTACCCACATGCATCCGTGTCCTTCCATCTCACCACCCGAATGCTCAGGCGGAGTCAGTTGCTCCGTCCGCTACACCCTCACAACGGATAGTGTAACACGAGGAGCTAAATCCATCGCTGTCTTCTCCTCATGGAGTCCGCATTCTGGCAGGTGGAAAGGTTCCCATTAGTTTCACGTGGATTCGCATGATGGAAACGTAACTGGACGTATCTAGGTCAGGCTGATGCTTCCGTAAAAAAACCTGAAACCTGAATATTAGATGTAATCCTTCCAAATGTCGTCGGGCCCCACATAGGTGTCACATCTGTCTCATTTAGCTCTAATGACAAACAAAGGAGATTCCTCTACATTTACATTTGTCATTTTAGCTCACAGGGGAACTAGGAGGTATAACTATGGCTGCTTCTTGCCAGTGATACAATGTTGCATTTCTCTTCTCAGTATTTATTTTTTGTTTTACTATCAATACACATCTATCTATCCATCATGTAGCCCATTTAATAGTATAGAAATCACAACACTGTACATTGGTCTTCTGTTTCTGTGCACTTTTCTGCAGCTTCCTCATTATATTTTTATATTTTATTATATTTATTTATTATATTTTTTTTCGGAAGGAAGCTTGCTGCATGGCAGAGCAGGGAGCAGCACAATTGCCTGAGGGTTGAGGGTTTGAATTTCAGCTCACTGTATCTTCCTACTTATTCGAGGAATTTTGGTTTCTTTTTGTAGTCTGAAGACCTGCAATAAGGTGAAATAATACTTATAGTGTATGATCACGTGTGCGTGTATGTGCCCTGTGATGGACTGGCACCCCTCCCACGGTGCCCCCTGGCTCTGTGCCCTGTGATGGACTGGCATCCCTCCCACGGTGCCCCCTGGCTCTGTGCCCTGACATGGGCACCAGGAACCCTTTGGCAAGCTGGTTGGATGAAAGCTGTGATTCACACCAGCTTCTTGGGTTAAATGCAGGGGCAGAATTTTGGATTTTTTTTTACTAGCCAACTGGGCTCGTTCAGTGAAATATTAGGTCATACTTATATTTATTTACTGGCCCTTCATCTGCAAGAGTCTCCAGAAATAAGTGAGTGAGCTTAAGTTCCAGCCATTGTTAAATGCATAGCAAATGCCAAACAGAATCTGAAAATAAAGGCGGCTAACAACACATAAATGATTATTCCAGCTGTAATTTGAGCAATCCCTGCATATGACAGGCTGTGACTGTCAGATATGTAACCTTCCTGGCAATCTGTCTGTGAACTGCGATCAGGACAAGGTCGGTGGTGATAACACTCCAAAATGCTTTCTAGTTGGCAAATGACACATTGACAAGAGAGAGATTTATTTCTTACCAGGCTATAGAGCCAGGATCAGGGCATTTGTATCAATGCTGGATTTTATTCCCTAAAGGACAGGGTAGCATAAATAGCATGCCATTTTCTTTTTTTGCTTTTTTTTTAACCAAGTGTTGACCTGATCATAAAAAGAACCCCAAGGTAGTTTTCTTACTTGAGTCTATATTACTTTATTTTCTACAGCTCCATCCATACATCAGGATTCCGGGAGGGATTCCAGTTCATTTTATGGCACATAAAAATCATACCCCAAGGGTGATTTATAGACACTGCTTAGCCTAACTGCAACCCTTTGAACTGTATGAGGAAACAAACATGCAAACTACCCCTGGAAATATGAGATAATGGTACTACCCACTGAACCACAATAGTGCCACCCTGTTGACATCAATGTATTTAAAGCATCCTCCTATGCAGTCTATATTTTGTAACATCTTCTACAAAAATGTATTACCTAAAATGCTTTCTGTTGAGTGTTAAGACACACAGACAATATATTTGATTTCAGAAATACAATGTGCAATAAATATCTTCATCTTGTCATGTTGTTCCTTTGAAAATTCCGTCTCACCTGTTATTTGCCTTGATTAACCAGATAAAAATAAAGGCAAAAGCAAACTCCTTAGGAATTATCCATCTGAAACTTTTTGTAAAGTTATCCCTCAAAAGGCTGAAAGCCATACAATTTGGCCTGGTACAAAAAATATTCACTGTTATCTCTCGTGTTATAGTTGTCCATGGAAATAGGCAGACATTTTGGATATTTGCAACATTGTAAAATAGAACATCGAGGACAGGAGACTCACCAACGAGAGCTCAGACTAGCAGATACCACCTGAAGGCAAAAAGAGATCCTTCCTCATTTCATTACAGATCAGACAAGACACCTACCTCAGATGAAGCTGTATGAGAGGAATCACAAGTACACTTGAAAAGGGAAGCATTGCTGAAATTTCTCGGAGGCCAATGACATCTGCCCACAGATCTGATCCTTCCGGAAGCACTGTGATGTGGTAAATTATGATACTAAAGATGTACGAACACATGTGAAGATGTGAAGGTGAGGATAATTTGCATCATACAATTCAATTTGTCGGGGTCCTGAGCCAAACATAATTTATTGCAGCTTTGAAAGGAAACGGATCGTCACAAGTATAATATTTGCTACAGACCCAAATTGCCCAAAAGCTCTTGATAAAGGGACAGAACTGTTGTCTTCCAAAGACACATACAGATATAAAACCATAGAAGGCAAGTGTGGCAGTAATGCATGTATAAATGCACAGAAACCTGATGGAACACACATTTAGATCACAATTGTCTGTGGCTCCATCTTGTGCTGATCAAAATCAGGAATCAGGACAGTGGGCTGCACATCTACATGAAGGGAAGCCTGGTCTGTGCTACTGGCTTCTGCAAAGCAGTTGGTTTGATCAATCAAGAGTGTGCAACACTTCCCCTATGAAAAAAAAGTTTTCGAAATGTGCCACAGACCACAGAGCTCAACATCAAGGTCAGTGACGAGTCGTGTGGCTCCATTTCCACTGAATAAAGCTCACTGGGATTGTCCCCACACAACCAGAGTGATGCCCCTGTAATCCATGTTTACACAACACCGCAGCACAAGGCCGTGTTAATCAGCGTCAGGATGTGACAGATTCACACGGGAGTGAATGCTGCAGCTCTGTTAACCTATGCTAATCGCCGCAGCTATCTAAGTCATAGGCTCGGGCATCCATGAAAACACAGTTATAATACGTAATTGACAGCAGAAGAAGCACAGGTGGAAAGTCTGTCTCCTACATGTCCTGAATAATATATGTGTGTGTGTGTGTGTGTGTGTTTATGTGTGTGCCAGTATGTATACAGATAATGTAAGATTAATATGTTCAAAGGCACAAGACGAACTGGAGAAATTATAGCGAGGATGCACAGGAATGCAGGGTTAATCTGTATTATACATAGAAGGCTGGCTGCTAAACACAGGCAGTGCTGCTGCTTGTAGCAGAACCTGGGAGAAATCGAGATGTCATTTTAAAAAGTGCGACCAGGTTTTGCAGGCGGGCTGTGTGGCATACCAGTTAATGGCGGATGTAAAGTGTGGTGTTTGTTATGAAGGATTTTGAAAACACTCCCATAATAAAAATTGTGAAAAGAACTTTATGTTGCTACTAGTACTGGGATGTTTTTGGAATGAACACCAAAAGTATTTAAGACTTCTAATTTGAATTTAGTTCCATTTTATGGTACTGTGTGCTAAGCACCTTAGTGAGTAATGGTGCTCTCTGAAAACTCAGGTCAATCATGCACCAGATGCTGATAAGAAGCTTACTGGCTTCATTCTCTTGGGGTGAGCTGATCTGGGTTCCTCTGCTGTCTGTTACATATGTGCCTCCTGTTCTTCTTTAGTTAGCATGTTGCCAATGAATTCATCAGCTCCTCCAACCTGCCGAAGCTCTTCTGTGTGGAGCAGCGTGACTCATAGCGTCAGAAAAGAATGTGAGCTGGCAAGGGTGTGAATCCACTGTCTGTGAGCCAACTGGCCCCGCCTCTTCGGAGAACTGGGCCTGATGCAGAATTGAAAATAACTGGATATAATAATAATAATAATAATACATAAAATCATCATCATTTGCAGTCTCATATTTCCAAAAGTTGCTAAAATGCTAAATTATATAAAAAGTTAATAAAAGTGACATTCAGTGCTTTTAACAGCAATTAACATGGCAAGAGGTCTGGAGATTCCCTCCACGCTGAAGTGCATCGTACCCTCTGGCGCTGATATTCAGTAATATAAAGGCAAGCAGAGCAGCATAAGTCAGGTGCTGGAGCCAAAGTGTTCCAGAAGATGAAGTCGGCCCAATGATTTAATGCTGCAATTTTATCCATTTAAAAATAGGTTCGTAAAACTATAAAACGAGCAGAGGATTAGTAGAGAGTAGCTTTAAATAATGATGTCAGATGTTGTACAGCTGTATAGCTGAGCAGTGATCAATAGGGGCCACATCCGTATGTCTATAAGGTGGTACACAGCTGTTATGAAGCCATTTTTAAGTCAGGCATCCTACAGTGTGATGGATTATCTACAAAACGTAAAGGGCTGCTTCTCCTAGACAACATACATAGCTAGAGGAGTATGAATAAAGGTGGATAGTTCAGATCCAGAAAGTAAAAATCCAGACCAAGATCTTATTTCAACCAAACAGTTGAGTATAAAGAGTCTCAGTCAGAAAATTGGTCAAATGATTTTTACTTTCTGCACCTGAACTATCCACCTCAGTCTAGGAGAACCACAGGTTAACTTCCAAGAACATGCAGGCATGTCTTTGGGCCATAGGGCAAAACTGCACTGACAGAAAGAAATTGAACAAACTTTGTGAACAGTGAAGGTCATAAAGGAAGAGGACTCTGCTTTCACAGATATACAAATATAAGCAGAAATCACAGCAGAGAACAGTAATCTACAGGAATGTGTGCTGGACAGACAAGATGAAGAGATTTTGGCCAATGCTGATGAGATTTTTTTTAAATTGAAATGTGAAACAAAACATCTTTGAATAGGAGATATAGAGGAGTGCTGCATCAATCATAAAACACAGTGATAGGAGCATTAATGTTTTTTAGCCCAGGCCTCTTGATAACATTGAATCAACCATGAATTCCACAATGCATCAGCGAATACTGGAGCAGGATTCATGGCCATCTGTCTACATCTGAAATGGATCTTGCAACAGAACAGTGATCCAGAGCTGTAAATCCATACCAGAATTATTCCAAAAAAGAGACTTTTGGAATGGCCCAATCTAAATCCACCAGGATCATTGTGCTTGTGGGTGTTTGTGCTGAGGGAGGAGGGACTCGAGAAAGACATCAGATATCCACAGTTTATGAGCTTCTGTGTTGGACAGGTAAGCGAGGACATATGGACAGTTACAGAGGATACTTACGTACCACTTTCACCAATGGGGGTGACAGGTGATCCCATTTGTTTAATTGGCACATTATGTATTAGGCAGAAGATCACTAAAAATTCCCATAACTAGTTTTATATACATTTACTTTAGTTATATTTCATACAAACACATTACAAACATATGACTGCAAAGCAGTTGACTAGGGTGCAGTTAGGCTGAACTTTCAGTGAATGCCCAGGAACAAAGCAAGAACATAACAAGAATGCTATTCAAATCAGCAGAAAGTGCAGCATTAAGAACATTAAGCCTAGGAGAGGTATTAGAGGAAGAGGCATTTCCAGAGGGTGGAGATGACCAAATAGTCCAGACCAGGGGTAAGGATCCTGATCCATGACCTCTCAATCAGCAGATTGCTCAATTACAGTGAGTCCCCAGGACTGGATTTGAGAACCACTGCTTTATTTATTTATTTATTTATTTATTTATTTATTGCCCACCACCACCACCCCCCTCTTCGGAGGACAACTTTATTTTACATTAAATTCAAGAGCAAAGAGTGTGGCCGCTCCAAAATCACCCGTCCTAGTACCGTGAAGGGAAAAAAAGGGGGGGGGGGGGAGAGATACAGAAACAACAATCATAACAATAACAGACATTAATCACCATGGGGAGAGGGGGAGAAAAAAAGAAAAGAA
This sequence comes from Paramormyrops kingsleyae, assembly GCF_048594095.1. Lineage (NCBI taxonomy): Eukaryota > Metazoa > Chordata > Actinopteri > Osteoglossiformes > Mormyridae > Paramormyrops > Paramormyrops kingsleyae. Next base: position 1,206,111 of record NC_132798.1, on the reverse strand, counting down.
AACAAAGGTAAACAGAAATAATAACACTAATAATGTAGTTGGGATGGAGAAAATGAAGTGTAGGGGAATACAGAATACAAACAACCATAAGAAACATAACACTCATTACAAGGACATCAAACAACAAACATTATAACAACAACAATATCAATAATAATGATTAATAATGTTACAAATGGGTATTATATATATGTATTATATATATGTAGCATACACACACGTGATCCTACCCATATACGTGTATATTTCAATTCCTATATCTATAACATACGCTAAAAAGTAATAATAATAATGATATTGATCGCTCAACCTCGTATGCACCCAGTCTTGTATGTGCAAGTGTAGGTGTGACTTGATTTGGCATTGGATGTGCTGGCATTTGATGCTGTCAGGGGAAGCGACAGCACCCCCCCCCCCAGGCCCAAGGCGAAGGCAGGGGAAACCAGGCAACCGAGGCCACCCCGCCGCCCCCCCGGCAGAAGGGCCCACGGCCACGCATCCCCGAGACAACCACCCACCCAACCCAGGAGGGAGCCCGCGAGGGACTAAGGGGACGCCAACCCCCGTACAGGGAGGCCCGCAGCCCGTCCCCCGGCAGGACGGACCGCCACCCAGCGCAGCTACCCGGCATGCCCCCCCCCCCGACACTGCAGGATGATCTAAGGGGGGCATCCGGGGGCAGACCCGCGGCAGACCCGCGGCAACCGGGGAGCGGCAGACCTCCCCGCCCAGCCCAAACCAAACCCCCAAATCCGCCTAGCAGGGCCCAGAGGGACTGCCCGCCAGGGCCCCACCACGGCGCAGCAGAGCCAAGGCCCCCCCGGCCCGCGGCCCAAGAGAGGAGGCCGCCCACACCGGCCAGGGCCGCCCGAACCCCCCATGATGGATCTTCCACCCGGCGGGTCACCCCACCCGCGCAGGGCCAGAGACAGACAGTTAGGGGGGGCCCCTCGGCCCCCATCCCCTCCCTGACCCATGTTGGTGTGAAGTGTGCATGTACATGTGTGAGAGAGTTGTGTGTTTATGTCTACAATGCATTAAAATTAGTGGGTGCAGTTTGGGTATGAGGGCCCCACCACTGGCAGATGGCAGAGTCCCCCATCCCCCTCCCCGCACCCCCAAAGCCCTAATGTAATATGGACTGTGTATATGACTAAGGTGCAAAAAGTGGGCGAGCAGTTGAGGCATGGCCACCCCCTCCCCCCCCCGCTGGCAGACGGCAGAGCCCCACCTGCCTCAACCCCCCTCCTCAGCCCTCGTGTCATGTGGTGTCTAATAAGCTAGTAAAGATTGCGGGGCAGTGTCTCGGCGCACCTCCCCACCGCCCCTCAAGGCCCTAGTGTTGTGTGAAATGTGGTGTTGGGCCCAGGGGAGCAATAAGGGCGTGCCAGGAGTGGACCCCCTCCGGCACCGGAGCCAGATCCCCGACTGGCCCCGATTAGTCCCCATCCTCGACCCCGCACAGCCAGCAGGGGCGGCCAACTGGGGTGTTCAGGGGCGCCACAGGCAGCCCGGCAGCAGGGAACCCCCCCCCAGGCGCAGACCGGGAGAGACCCACCCCACCACGCCCCATTGAGAACCACTGCTTTATTATCAGCTGATTGAGAGGTCACCCCAAACCCTGGTCCAGACAGTTACAGTTTACAGTCTATATCACTGATTCCAGTTATATTGCAATCAACAAAACGAAATAATAGAACGAAAGCGGGCTGACGTACTCACGCTCAGTCAGGATTTACGTAGCCTACTTTTGGGAAATCCTTCCCGTTCTAGTCAATAATTATGTGATCTGCATTGACTACATGATATGTAGATCATGTAAGCAATAATTATGTTTCATCCTTAATTCCATGTAAAACTCATGCAGCTTATATGGAGAGAAAAGTTTGATGTTTTTCTTCAAAATATTAACAAAAAATAGTAAATTGAAGCACTACAAAACTGGCTACGTTTCAAAACTTCAAGCCAATGCAGTAAGCACTCCAATTCTAGTCACGTAACATAATAATTAATTTAAGAGTGTAATTAAATTTAATTATAACGAAAGTATAATCAAGGGCAAAACCAGAGTGCACAAAACAGAAACGCTTCAGTTGTGTGTATCTGGTTCCTTAATTAATGTGAATGATTCATAATATTTTGAAAGAATAGTGGATAGTTGTAATAAATGTTCACTCTCCACAGCCTGAGGGACAAAGTATCACAGATAAAAAGCAGTTAAAGCAGTTTTTGGGGCAGTTAAAAGTTCAAAATGATGAAAAAAAAGTACTTGACATAATACACAGTATATGTAAACATATTCATTATTATTCAAACATAGTCATTGATAAACATTTGACACGTCAACAGTTCCACCAATTATGACATGAATACACCAAAAACATTTTCATATAATTTGGTTTGAACTTTGATTCAAGCCATTTCCCCCAAAAGTAACTTAACATGTAACATAAGATTGTAACTATTACATGTATTGTTATTATATTAGGGAGCCAATAACAATGAAAACAGAAATGCAACATACAGGAGAGAGAGCAGAGGTTATGTCTGCTGTCCAGGTGCACCACTGATACTGAACAATGCAGTATTCTCAGCCTGTAGGGCACCCCTGGATCCACATCAATGGCACCCGGTGCTAAATCTTAGCCTTTGTTGTATATTTGATTTCTTTCATGAGCGATAACGTGAAAGGTTTCAAAACATTTTAAAGTGTGAAACCATACTGATAGATTTGACGCAGCACAGCCGGCGCTTGCTAAATAATTCGTTAAAGGCGTGTCTCTTAGGGAAGCACCCAGAAGATTCCAGACTTTCATAACATGTCGTTCTAGAATAGTGGGGACAGGCAATCACACAGAATCCCACCACTAATAACAACAGTACACTATGATCCTGTCCAGAATGAAGAGCCAGAAATGAAGAAATAATAATAATAATAATAATAAAAATAATAATAATTATGATGATGATGATAGTGATGTTGATGATGATAGCAAGGATAGTATAGATGGATGGATAGATGGATGGATGGATTGATGGATGATGATATTTTGTTATATATACATGTTTCTCATAATACTTTGGCTTGCTAACTGAATGACAATGATATATTAGATGATATTAGATCAACCGAGAAGACGGTTTAGAAAATGTATACTTTTCTTCTCCCTTTCAAAAGAAATTAATGAAGTTTTTATTCTCTTGTTCCCATAGAGGCCTAATAAAATGCACCACTTGTCAGGTAGAGCCCATAAATACCCACACAGCCAAATTTCATTTAGTGCAAAAGTGCATTCTGACCCAGGGGGAGCTCAACATCCACTGCACATTAAACAGCTACTAATAGGAAAATCAAAACCCAGACTCTGCAGATGATGAGTTCTGTTTTTCCGGAGTAATTTGTCTTGTCCAAGACACATTGTTTCTTTATTTTTCCCCCACCAATGCATTGTTTCTGAAAATACTTTTTTATCATAAAAAATGTATGTTTCTCATAATGGTGAGAAACTTATTTCACTTATATTTAGTTTTAAGGTTAATTACTCTGTTGAAACGGCATCCATGCGGCAGTCACCTTCACTCACCTGTGTTCCGCCTACCCCATGCATGGT